>NC_052484.1:20701265-20833947 GCF_009730915.1 Dioscorea cayenensis subsp. rotundata | reverse complement strand
CACTAGATGTGGATACAAAATAAGCCCCAAACTCCCCGCACAACGAAAGGAAGAAGACCATTTCTTAAAAGAATACTAAGCCAGTCCCTACCCCACGCTCTGCTACTGAATCTCCTCGGGAGCCGAGTACTCCACCCGCTCCTCAGCTCAAGGTCCCAAAACTACAGACTACTCCCCATGTTTTTTTTTTTTGTCATGATAGTTTCATTGGTATGAATTGTATGCATTTTAGAAAATTCAAAATATTTTAATTTGTCTTTTTACACTAAATTAATTAAGTTAAGGTTTTAGACTTTGTAAGAACAAATGCAAATTTAAATATAGTATTTGTATTCAATTTTTTTTTTTAACAAATATAAACAAATCACATGTAAGAGTAAACTTTCTAAATATACCAAGCGCATTACACCCTCACCCTGCTTCATTTGTTAGAAAAGAAACATGATATTTAATTTTTATTTTTTAATAAAATATAATTTATTTAAATAAATAAATCACATTTATTAAAAAAACAAACCCAACAAAATATGACAAATAACAAAAAAACCATAGAAGATGACGAACCCACAAAAAGTGAGAGAACCAATTATAAGAACCTCAAAATCACAATAAAAGGGAAAGAAAAATCAACCCAATCAGAGAAGGAGACTCTCTAGGGAACAAAAACTCTAACACTAGACATCTCCCGGAGAAGATGTATGCACCGGAGGGACATTCAATTTTGCATCTCTAGTAGTAAAAAACTTCAAGGCTCATATTTTTCATTGGTTCCTCCAACTTTACTCTTTTCTCATGGATTTAATTTAGAAAAAAAAAATATTATTTTACATAAATATAGTATACTCAAAATTCACATGTAGTCTTTGTTTATCTTTTCTCTAATATATTATGGTTTATCTAATTTTTAAAAAATATATATTCAAAATTCAAATATCAAAACAATAGATTTTTCAAATTTTATTGTTCATGTAAGGTTATTTAATGGATGCTTGTTTGGAATTTCCATTTTGTTATCTTGGTTCATATTGTACTCATTTCTATTTTTAATGAAATTACATGATTTATTCACTTGTATATAAAAATAATAAAAAAAAAGTAAATAAGGTGATAATAACTAATTTAAACCTTATTAGTGGTAATTAGTAAAAGCCACAGTTCACAGAGGGAGAGAGAATCACTCCTACTCTTTCTTTCCTCTCCAAAGGCGGCGCAGCTGCCCGCTTTCTCCGGCCATGGCTGCCGCCGCCGTCGTCCTCAGTTCTCCCTTCCCCTCCCGCAACATCACCACCATTGCCCTAATCCCACCACCATCTTCGACCTCTCTTCCATTCCCTCCCCTCAAGCACACGATCAATCCCCTCCGGTGCAGTCTTGCTGTTTCTCCTCTTGCTTCCCCTCTTGAACCCCTGCTAGATGAGAAGGAGATCCAAGCTCTACTCCGACACCACCCACAGCTCCACTCCGCACCACCGGAATTCCTCCGCCACCGCATCACTTCTTTGCAATCACTCGGCATCACCGGCTTCACTCTCCGCCGTGCCATCACCAAGTGCCCGGAGATCCTCACATCGCTTAAGCTCGACCAATTCCTCGACTTCATCCATGGCAACCTGAAAGACGTCAAGCCCGCGAAGATTGAACGTCTCCTCGGCTGCGCCATTCATTCCCATTTCTTCGCCGGCTTTACCATCCGAATCAAGCTGCTCCTTGAGCACGGAATCCCTCAAGAGAAGCTTGCCCATATCATCAACAATATCAATGCCCAGAAGGTGTTTGCTGAAAAGTCCGTGGATGAAATCAAGAATATGCTCGCTTTCCTGGATCGCTTCGGCGGGCCAGCCCTCTGCCTCCGCCGCCCGGCCCTCCTGAATCTAGATTTGAATGAGCAGATGATCCCCAGATACGAGTTCCTCGTAGAGATTGCCGGAGGAGACGAAGACACGGCTGGGCTCCTTATCCGTAAGGTGCCTGCTCTCTTGCTCTACACCGTCGAACATTTCGGATCGCACATGGATTTCTGGAGATCTGAAGGCCTCTCAGACGAAGAGGTCCTCAAAATAGCTCTCATTTATCCAAACATCTTCAGCGCCAGCAGAGAGAGGAAACTGAAGCCGAGAGTGGCGTTCTTAAGGGAATCCGGCCTCAGCTCCCAGGACATCTTCAAGTTCCTCTGCAAAGCTCCTCTTTTTCTCACTCTTTCGTTCGAGGACAATCTCTCGAAGAAGCTCGGGCTATTGATAAAGCTCGGATACAGAGCTCGGACCAGAGAGCTAGTGGTGGCCCTTGGTGCGGTGACGAGGACGAGCTGTGAGAACATGCAGATGGTGATAGGACTCTTCTTCAGCTATGGGTTGTCCTGCGAGGATGTGCTGACAATGAGCAAGAAACACCCACAGGTATTGCAGTACAGCCATTTGTCTTTGGAGAAGAAGCTGGAGTTCTTGATAGAGGACATGGAGAGAGAGGTTGGGGAGTTGTTGTGTTTCCCTGCATTCCTGGGATACAAACTGGATGAACGGATCAAGCCTCGGTATGAGGCTAAGAAGGAGAGCAGAGGGAAGGGGATGTCCCTCAATAAGCTCTTGAGTGTCTCATCCCAGAGGTTTTCCAAGACTGGCAATAAGCAGAGACAAGATGGTGATTGAAGCCTTTTCAGAATCAACTCAATTGCAGCACAAAGGAAACAGGTTTGCTTTTCATCATGATCTTACATGTTTCTTTCTTCAATTTTCTGTTTTTTTAAGTTGCCCATTTATTTATCAAATTGTTTTTTTGTGTATACATGAGGTTAGGATTTGTCCAGATAAAAAAAAAATGATAATAGAAATGCTTGATAAATAGGATGGATACCATATGTAGTAGATATAAATATAATCAATTCTAGAACATTAGTATCTTTAACTGGATTGAGAGGAAAACTAGAAAAGAAAAGAGAAATGCCCGTAACAAAATGTAAAGTGTGTGGTACAAAACAAGAGAAAATACTCCAAAGAAATGGCAGGGTTCTTGTCCATTAACAAATTAGATATGTAAACGAGATGAGTTTATTTCACAATGCCAAATAGTGATTAATGGTTCTGGTAATCAGAAGACAGTGCCCTGTTTATGTTGGATCCTTTCCAAGGTAAAGTTTATATGCTCTGGGATTTGATTGATCAATCTTGAACTTTTGAACTCTATCCTGTACTAGGCAAAAATTTTTTTACACACGTGATGATGATCCCATGAGCTGCTTGAGGGAGAAAAGGAGATAAGGAGAGGCATACAGATTCTGATTAGGTTACAGGGTTGATAATTTAAAATGTTAAATAACTAGGATGGACCATTACTAACATTGTACGAAGCGATGGACATATGCTTGACATGGAAAACTTCACAGTGTATTTCTAACCTATCCAAAAGCCTATGAAATATCATGATCTACATTTCATGTTAATCATGTAGGAGTAGTATCTTGACAAACAAAAGATGCTGCTCCTACTTTCAAACTTCAAGCATATGCATCTAGCTTGCAAATCGATAAATCATTCTCTACTCCAAGGATAGCATTGTCTTGAAGAAACTACTTGGTCTCAGGTCAAAACTTGAAAACACAGTAGGGTAGGGCATGATTTGGTAGTCCTCTTGACAAGGGATGTGATGAAAATTCAAAGTATTCTGCATCAATTTGTCTTTTTTTTAAAAAAAAAAATAAACCAGTCCCTGCAAGCAAATAATAACTCCATGAGGTGATATCCTGAGGAGAACAGATGAATGGATTATGAATTTTTGAGTAGCAAGAACTCCAAAACCAACGTGTCAGACCTTTGTAGCAATGTTATCATCCCCATTGCTTTGATGCACATAATATTAGTATCAACATTCTTATTCCTCACTGCTGCCATAGGAAATCAACCATGTCTTTTTAACAATTGTTTTCTCGTTAGCTTTATCTCCAAGTTTATTTCTGCAACAACTCAATATTAATTCTTTATTGCACTATATAATTTACATTGATGTTACTACTCAGACACTCAATGCTACACAAAAAAAAAAGCCAGAGAACATAGTTAACTCGGAACCAGATTTACATGGTTCAACAACTAAATAAACATGAATTTATATCTGGTATATGCGTGCGTGCATGCATTATGTTGCTTCAAAAATGATATTAATAAGAACCAAGATGAGCAATACCTTACTGCTTGTGAATGCAGCTCCACATATGGGAGGATCAGCTTGATCGAGCAGGTTACTTGCAGCGTAGCACTGGAAATTATCTTGTATCCTGATGTGGCTCCCTTCTCTGCGCCATATCTACCTTCATGGATCTCTTCTCAGGCAATTTGCCTTTTGGATGTTTTTGGCTCACCCTTGCTACCTTCACTAAGGAGTTTGGCACACCGGCAACATCCATGCCTAGTTAGAAGGTAATGACTAATGATATGGCCATGGACAACCCCTAATGAGGTTTCTGTCAGCAAAATTCCGTCTAGGTCTTCCTCAATGACTTGTTGTCTTATATTTCTTATTTTCTGCAGTTCCCTTGGCTAGTACTAGTAGCATGCTGCTAAAAGTTGCCATACTGTATATGTGCCAATTCCATAGCTGATAAAGAACATACAAGGTTATGTTTGTAATTTCAATATTTTATGCAACCTACTTCATCTGCTGAATTATATATATATATATATATATATATATATATACAATCCCTTGTTTATTTATTCACATTGAAAGTGCTTATTTGATCCACTTTTAGGCGAGTAAATACTAAACATAGATAACCCCATGAATAAATAGATTTGGTTGCTAGTCAAAAGCATTGGTGGTAGTACCATTCATGAAGTCTTCTCTGTAACACAAAGACTTTGATTAACTAACTTTATTTCCATTTGCTTGCAATTCACTTTAACTGTCCTACATCAATCAAGTCTTGACAAAAATTATTATTAATGTTCCATTTAAATATTTAAATAATTTAGTTAGTGTCACATTAATTAAGCATTGACTGTGAAGAGTTGGAGAAACTTTTAGAATTGGCTACAATAACTCAAATTAATTAATCAGTAAAATGAGTGGAAGTTATTGAAAGAGCTAGAAGTAAAAATAAATAAATAAAAATAAAAAAATAAAAAAGTTTTTAAAAATTGAATTTCTAAAAACAAGTAAAACAGTGAGAGAATCAAGGGAGACCACCCTCCCCAATTCTCTTTCTCCCTCTCATCCAAAATTCAATCAAAGAAATCCCATTCTCCAACGGCCCATTCTCTCCCTCCATGAACCATCATCAACATCATCATCATCATCATCTCCATCTCTGAGAACCCACCTCCATTGCTCGTTGCCCTCTTGTTCATCGACTTCCTCCACTCTCTCTGTTTCCCAGATGTCACAGCTGAAGACTATGGCTCTCGGCGATGGTGTGGCCTCGAATTCGGGGAAGTTCAAGCCAGAGAAGCCACTCCACCACCACCACCGAGCCGCTCACCTCCATCGATGGCATCAGCAGCACTGCATCGCCGTTTGGGGCCTTCTTGCCATTGCCCTTCTCATCGCCTTCTTCGCCTTCTCCCCCCGCCCCTCCACACCGTCTCGCCGACACCTCTCCTCCCCTCACTCTTCCTGGGGAGGTCCTCTTTGGGAGAAGCGCGTCCAAGCCTCTGCCCGCGTCCGCCTGACTTCATCCTCCTCTCGCCGTGCCATCTCCGTCCTCGTCACCGGCGCTGCTGGCTTCGTCGGTAGTCACTGCTCCATTGCCCTAAAACGCCGTGGCGATGGCGTTCTTGGCCTTGATAACTTCAATGACTACTACGAAACCTCCTTGAAACGCGCCCGCCAGGCCCTTCTCGACCGCGCTGGCGTCTTCGTCGTCGAGGGAGACATCAATGACGCCAACCTCCTCCGCAAGCTCTTCGATGTCGCTCCCTTCACTCACGTTCTCCACCTTGCCGCCCAGGCCGGCGTTCGCTACGCCCTCCGCGACCCTGCCTCCTATGTTCGCTCCAACGTCGCCGGCCTCGTCTCCATTCTCGAAGCCGCTCGGTCAGCGTCCCCCCAGCCCGCTATCGTCTGGGCCTCGTCGTCATCCGTCTACGGCCTCAACTCCAAGGTTCCCTTCTCCGAATCCGACCGCACCGACAGCCCCGCCTCTCTCTACGCCGCCACAAAGAAGGCCGGCGAGGAGATCGTCCACACTTACAACCATATCTACGGCCTCTCCATCACTGGCCTCCGTTTCTTCACCGTCTACGGACCTTGGGGTCGCCCGGACATGGCCTACTTCTTCTTCACCAAAGACATCCTCCGTGGCAAACCCATCTCCATCTACGAGGGCCCCGACCACTCCACCGTCGCCCGGGACTTCACCTATATTGACGACATCGTCAAGGGATGCCTTGCCTCCCTCGACACATCCCAGAAGAGCACCGGCAGCGGTGGCAAGAAGCGTGGTCCGGCCCAGCTCCGCATTTTCAATCTCGGCAACACCTCCCCTGTGCCGGTAGGTGAGCTCGTCAGCATTCTCGAGCGTTTGCTGAAGGTGAAGGCTAATCGCAAGGTGGTGAAGATGCCGAGGAATGGTGACGTGCAGTTCACTCATGCTAACATTAGCCTCGCCCAGAGAGAGCTCGGGTACCACCCAGTCACCGACCTCCAGACCGGGCTGAAGAGGTTTGTAAAGTGGTACCTTGACTATTACTCGCCGCATTCATTGGTGGTGAAAAAAGTCTCTAGCATTGGTGGACTTAGCTCATAACAAAAGTGAGGTGTTTTAGCTCAAACTCATTGCAGCATTCCAATTCTTGAGGTTCTTTTCATGCCCTTAAGTTCTATAGCATTTGTTTTTCTTATTATTCTTATTATTAGTTTATTACTGTCATTCTATATGAGTTGTTTTCAATCAGCATTGTGTGTGTTTGCATTGCAGGGCATTCATGATAAGGAAATGATGTGCGCCATGTCTGTGATTTGGTATTCTGCTACATTTATTTCCTCTCTTGAGAATTTTGTTTGGTTTCTTTCATTTTGAAGTATTGGAGTGATGTTATTGTTTCAATTATACTTTGGGCATCTTGCTGTAGATGATTGATTATTACATGAATATATGCTTTTTATTGGCCTTGTTTCTTTAGTGCAATAAAGATAATGAATTTAACAAGGCTTGCAAAGAAGAATATGGTTCTTTGTGTTTTTTCTTTTGGTTTTCCAATGATATGAATTGTTTGAAATCTAAACTAGTTGAACTTTACTGAGTTTAGATTATTATTGCTCAAATTTTTGTGCTTTGATGGTGTAACCTAAATTATTAGTTTGCCTTCTGCTGTGACTTGAGGCAGTTACTATGGTGTCAGTAATAAATTCTTGTTTTTGAAAAAACAAAATGAAGGATTCCTCAATTGGAAATGTTTGTAATTGTCATAAAGAAACCTCGCATAGGTGAGAAATACTTTTGATGGCATGCATTTCCATATTTAATAAGGTCTTTAGATGGGAA
Organism: Dioscorea cayenensis subsp. rotundata; assembly: GCF_009730915.1. Lineage (NCBI taxonomy): Eukaryota > Viridiplantae > Streptophyta > Magnoliopsida > Dioscoreales > Dioscoreaceae > Dioscorea > Dioscorea cayenensis. The sequence continues at coordinate 20,826,473 of NC_052484.1, read as the reverse complement.
AGTCTTAAAGAATTTTAGGATAGAAACGGCAGGAAAGGTGTCAGATCCTGTATTTCATGGATGAAACTATCTGTTAATTCAAGTTTGGTATTTTTACTCACGCTTTGCAGGATAATTTGTCATAACAGAAAGCATCATGTTTCTGGAGCTAATGATGATCTTCAGTTGCCAGATGAATCTGTTGAACTGACAATTTTATCTTGTGAAATCCTCGGAACTGTGAACTTCCTTTCAAAAGGACTTCCCATTATAATTGAGGGCTGAATTTTTGCCTTGCATCTTCTTACCCACACCCAATTGGCTTGCATATAATATGTTAGGTATTGTTCACAATTGGAAATATTCGAAGTTCAGTACAGCATTTTACAAAAGAAAAGCGCTTTTAAATGCCGCGTTCCACATGGGGCAGTGTTTGCATTTGCATGTTCATTTGAATCTATGCCTTCAGTCCTGAAGACTTACAGGTAAGGTTTGCATGTGCATGTTAGTCTGAAAAAGGATGTTCAAAAGTAGTAGGTCTTGTAGCTTATGAAAGTTATTACTTGGAAGGGAGCATAGCAATGGGTATGTTCTCAGGATGCTGAAAGGAACAAGGAATTTGAAACATAATTTAGCAAGAGTCTTGCTGATCTTAAAATTACTTTTGTGACAGAGTCTGTGGTGCTCCAGGAGAGATTTTGGGCTCTGTTGCTTCCTACTATCACTTCCATTGCACCTAATTGTTAATATTTTCATGGAAGTGTCAGAATGATTGAGATGGATGGCCAGATAACTGATGTGTATTTTGAAGGGAAGCCTTTGGATGAGGATATCAGAATGTCCAACCAGACACTGTTTATCCTCACTATGTGGAGCTTCACATATCAAGAATAGCCCTGATAGTACTCACTAGTTTTATTCATTTGATTAGGAGTAGAGTGTAGGAACAGGTGAAGTCTTAATTCAACAAGTGTTCCTTATGCTTGAAACGGTTCAATTTACAAGTGGAAATGTCAGGAAGTTAAGAAGTCACGATTGTTGTTAGTTATTTCATTTGACATAGGTAACAACCTAAAGGAGATTGATGCTGACCAAAATGCATTTTGATAGAATAAACAAGTCTTGTTTGTTGTGGACTCTTTACCATATTGATTTAGGACCTAGAAAATTTGGTCTGTGGCTGAGGAATTTACTCCATTTGCCAGAATGCGCTGAGGGATGTGAAAATGTACTCACTAAGCTTAGTGGCTACCAAATTAAAAATTTTTACAGAGGATCAAGGTTAGATGTGTTCTATTATGAAAGTTTTGGCTTTTGATAAGCGTTTGTTGATTGCCGTGGCATTCATGCTTGATTTATATCCCCCATATTACATCATCATCATCTCATTTAGATCAACATTTTAGTCTTACATACAAAAGATTGCATTTGCCTCCATCAAAGGACAGTTTGACACTGAAGTAGGACATATGACCACTTGTCTTTGGATTTCTGATCATCATGAAACTGCTAGGACCTTGTGATTTTTTTTTTAACATTTTCAATGATAGCTATTAATGTAGAACACACTTTCTCTTTCGGTTTTTGTGTAATGTTTCAGATGTCTCATTCATCTTCTTTGGGTACTTGTATTGGTCTTTGTGAGCATTTACACTTCTATAATTTGAATCTTGTTTGGTTGATGGCTTGGTAGCTGTCTATTTAGTGTAATGTCAAAATCAGAGGGAGGTATCATCTCTAATTGTTAGGTGATGCAGTTTAGAGGTTACTTCTTCAGTATGTCTGGATTTGGTTCCAGTGAATCCATCCATCTTCTTCAACTTTTTTTTCTGTTTTCTTTTTCTTTTGTTTTTTTTTTTTTATTTGTAACCTGTCACTTGGAAATACATGCTCTCTCATAGTCTCATGTATAACTCCATTCTGAAGTTTAATTTGCCTAAACAGAAGTTAGCCTCTGCTTAAAATTTATGGTGTGAGATTCATGCATGTGTTGCTATCCCCTCAAATTTTTTTTTTGAGGGAAGGAGCTCAGAGAGCTGTTTTATTAATAACCAAAAACAAATGTGTACAATTAGTTTGATTACATAACAAGAACTACAACTATCAAATTACATCAAACCACTAACATAGTAACTAAAACCAAACAACAAAAATTAGCAGACTCAATAAAAACCATTAGCTCTGAGAATTCTCATCAACCATCTTGGAAGATCCTGGCCTCTATGAAAGAGTGAAACTTCATGTTGATGAAGATCATGAAGAGCTATCAGATGCGGCATCCTGTTCCAACACAAAGGGATGGAGTGAAGCACGGGAGACCCCATCTCATGAAGAAAACCTTTAATGATTTGAAGCTTCTGAGCAATCCGCCAATCTTCAAGCAGAGAATCCTGCTGTAAAGCTGAGACAACCATAGCACTTGAAGTAAGAATTGTATTGATGTTGCTGTTGAAACTCCAATTATGTGTGGCATGCAAAGCAAAATGTAGAGCCCTGGCAGCCGCCTCATTGTCGTTAGTAGTCGGGCACCCACTGCTACCCGAGCAAATCATTCTAGAATCAGAATCCAAGACCAAGAATCCAAAACCTGCATTAGTTAATTCTGCATTGAAAGCATAGGCAGCCAACAGAACTAGACAATCTGCATGAGTGAAATTATTCATGATAACTTTGTTTCGCAATTGAAAGGAAGAGGGATGAAAATACTCCCTGACATGCTCAGGAGCTCTAATGGAGACCAAGTGGGTGTTTAGTTCTTCCAACCTGAATATCAGATTACACCTGGCTTTCCAAATAAACCATACTGTTGTTGCGATCACCGACTGAGTGTGAAAGTCATTACCTAATAACTCATGATCCAGCCAACACCCCGAAGTAATTCCCTACGACAGATTAATAGGCTTGCAAATAGCCGAGCTAATAAGAGCCCAGATCTGTTGAGACTTATGGCAGGTAAGAAAAAGATGCTCAGTTGTTTCAGGAAACAGATTGCAAAAAGAACACATGGATTGGGGGCCCAGATTCAGACTGTACAAATATTCTCTGGTTTTAACAACATTATGCATCAGTAACCATAAGAAGTGTTTGACTCGGGGGGCAACTTTGAGCCTCCAGATTTTGCCCCACCCTCCCCATTGAGCATTTAAACCCTTGTTTTGATTATAAAATGAATAAATCCTGCTAGAAACTTTGGACCCTCTAGAATTAGGGAACCAGACCCACTGATTGCAAGTCTCATAACTAACATTACTGTGGCTAATCATGTTATCATTAAGAATGTTGCCAAAAACCATGTGTAACCTATCAATATTCCAATGAATGTCTACTAAAAGCTCAGAAATTTGATAAGCACTAAAGTCAATATCCATGTTTAAATATGTTGGCTTGAGAGCAATTGGGATTTCAAAATACCAAGGGCCTTTCAGAAAGGAAGTCAAATCTGGATTAACATGATTCATCCAGAGGAAAGGCCTAATATTCAAAGCAGAACGGTACATACCTCTGTAAAACCATGAGCATTTAGCAGGAATAGAACCATGCCATATGTCAAAGGACCCATATTTATGATCCATTAAATTAACCCACCAAACAGTCTGCTTGTTAAGCTTTGCAAGAACATTTTTAGCCATAAGGGAACATTTCGCAAGACCCAAGTTACGAATTGACAATCCCCCCCTCAGAACGGTTTAAAGTTATTTCATCCCAACCGATTGAACTGATGCCTTTTCGATTGCTATCTTTAGCCCAAAACAGAGCCTGGCAACTTTGGATATACGATCAAGAACAAGTTTAGGAACTGGATACACCGAGAGATAATAGAGAGGAGCAGTCAAAACATAGGAATTAATAAGGATGGTCTTCCCTGCAGTTGAAATCCTGGATTTCTTCCAAAAGGAAATCGACTTCTCAATCTTGTCCACCATGGCATTGAAACAAGAGAGTGCCAATCTCTTAGGAGAAATCCAGATCCCCAGGTATTTGACAGGGAAAGACCCGATCTTATAGTCTAGAATATTTGAAATTCTGTTGGACAGATGTTTATTGAATCTGGAGGGGAAGATGATCTCTGATTTATCATTATTAACTCTTTGCCCTGTTACATTACCATAAAAGGTAAGACATCTTTTGATATTTCTAGCTGATTTGCGAGGGGCCTCAGTGATAATAATAAGGTCATTCGCATACATCAAGTGATTGAAATTATTACTAAGCCTAGAACAAAACCCGGGTATCAAATTGGAATGTAAGGCATAATTGAGCATAGTGGTGAGGTTTTGAGCAACAAGAATGAAAAGATAGGGAGATAAAGGGTCTCCCTGCCGGAGACCTCTACTAGCAGTGAACCAGTTAGAAGGAGTTTTGTTAATTAACAGGGCATAAGAAGCAGAGCTAATACAGGTTTCAATCCAGTTTATCCATCTGCCAGGGAACCCCATTTTAGACAATGTAACAAGAATTGCAGTCCAGTTCATTGTGTCATAAGCTTTAGCAATATCTAACTTAACCAACATCCTTGGGGGGTTTAGATCATTGTCAATCGAATGAGCCACCTCTTGAAGGGTAATTATATTATCAAAAGGAGTCCTACCATGAACAAAATCACACTGTTCTTTCCCAATTAGCTTAGGCAAAACCCCTTTCAAACGATTAGCAAGAACTTTCGAAATAATTTTATAGCACACATTGCATAAAGAAATAGGACAATAGTCAGCAGGACAACTGGGATTAGGGATCGTAGGAATCAAAACAATATGGGTTCTACCCCAGGATCTAGGCATAACATTATTAAGAAAAAAATACCTGACTGCTGAAAAGATGGAGTCTCCTATCTCATTCCAATAAAAATGGAAGAATTCAATGTTGAAGCCATCGGGTCTAGGACTCTTACCCGAAGGTAGATATTGAAGAGCCTCGAATACTTCTTTCTTACTGATTTCTTTAATTAACTCTTCTCCCTCAGTAACTGATATCTGAGGAATCTCATTTGGAAGCAAATTAATGAGCTCGAGATGAGAAAGGCCCATTCTATCATTCCATAAATCTGAGAAAAAACTAACAAAGGTGCTAGTAATACCCAAATGATCAGTATGAAGAATGCCATTCAAATCCCTAATGTTAGTAATAGAATTATAATGATTACGAAAGCGAACTGAATTAAAGAAAAAAGTAGAGTTATTGTCACCATTTTGAACCCATTGGAGCCTGGCCCTTTGAGCCCATTTAATGTTGTTCTGTCTGTGGAGAGCTGATAATTTATTGTAAAGAGCAGTAAGAGATTGCGGAGACAAATCAATGTTGTCACTTGTCCCCTCTTTTATCTCAGTCTCCAGGATCAAGTTCTCCAGCTTCTCAATCGATGCATCAATAGGTTGTATGCCCTCCGTTTTCCAATTTAGAATCTTACGTCTAGTACGAGAGAGAAGGTGAGTAACAGCTTGTAAAGGATTTGAGTTCGGAGTGAAGTTCCAAGCTTCCCTAACTGCATCATGGCAACCCACATGTTCAAACCAATAATTTTCAAACCTAAAAGTTTTCGTTTTACAGTAATCACGAGGAGTTAACGTTAGAAGTAAAGGAGAATGGTCCGAAAGGAATCTAGGCAAATGATTAACTAAACACGAATCAAAAAGATTAGCCCAAACCAAATTAACTAGGCATCGATCGAGACGAGCCCATCGTCGAGCTAATCCTTGTTGATTGTTGCACCAGGTAAATTGAGAACCTATGAAATTAACGTCCAGCATATTGTTAGAAGCAATGAAATCAACAAACACATCAGCTTTCCTTTTATAATAATAATGATTACCACCTCTATGCTCTTCCTGAGAAATCACTGCATTAAAATCACCAAGGATTAACCAAGGAATATTAATCGCATTCATACCTGATAACTCTTTCCAGAGGATGCGTTGACCTTGGATAGTATTAGCATTGTACACAGTTGAAATAATCCAGGTCCTATGGCAATCTGTAGTAATAATCAAATGCAGAGCGAGCCTAGATCTTACCAGGGGAGTAACATATCCAATTTTGTGGTTCCAGATAGTGAGAATCCCACCAGAAAAACCTACTGCAAGAATAGCTGCCCACATCCACTGAGACTTGAGTTTAGAACAAAACTTTTGAAGCCTGGCATCATTAGCCCTAGTCTCTACCAAACAAATAACGACAGGTTTGTACTTCCTCATGAGATGAAGAATCCTGGACATGGTATCGCGGCCTGATAAACCCCTACAGTTCCAGCATATAAATTTAGTACGATCTACGATCATGGAAAAGATTAAGAAACCAAGTAAAAACCAGAACATGATAAAGATCACAAAAAGGATCTTGGACATGGGAGCAAGTAAACTTTATCAAACTAAGAAGTTGAGACTCAGGGAACTTCCCCCTCAACTACAACCCTCCCTTTCTTGTGAGAGGTCATCTGATTCTGGGCTATCTTCCGGGATAACACTTCCTTGCGATGGTTGCTCTGAAACTGCATCAATGTCTGTGAGTCCTCCGGCTCCATAGGATCCTCCGTGCCCACTGAATCATCTTCTGCATCTTCGGAGTCACTCATGTCTTGATCTGAGTTACTAGAATCCTGAGGAGCCGGATTCAAGGCTAGGAGAACTTTGTCTACTATCTTCTGATGGTCCACCGGAGGGTCCATACTCTCTGAGCTTCCTTTCAAAAGAGTGGAGGTACGAAGAATGGGGGATAGACCAGAAGATTCCAGCTGTTCAGAGATGACTTCTTTTCCTTTATTATTAGCGACCTGGGGAACAGCCACAGGTGCCTTGTCAGAATCCCCACTACCCATGAGACTCGGCGAAGTCTCTAGAGCCAAAGGAGCCTCGGGAGGCGAACCTCTGCAGACATATGTTGCCTTGCCTCCCTTTGTCCCTTTATCCAAAAGGATTTCATAATCAGGGTTTAATTCTAGGGACCCGGGGCCAACATTGTCAGAGAAAGGAACCGTTCCATCAACAGCCGTTTTGGAGACGCGTGCCCTCCCAGAGACCGAGCCTCCTCTGCCTCTCCATGACACAGAACCACGTGTCACGCATGCGTCGCCTATCCTGGGGATCGAGACGTTGGGATGAGAAAGACTGGGGTCACGTGAGTTCATATGCGCTGCACGTGATCCCGAACCTCTGGAACCACCAGCGCCACCACGCCCTCCGCCGCGACCTCGTCTCCTCGATACCAACATCCAAGGCCCATAGTCACTCTTGGTCGGCTCTTCCGATCTAACCGGCTCATCCGATATGTCCGCCCGTGTGGGGTCCAACTCTACCTCCATACCTTCACTCGTCGGATTCGGAACCTCCCTGACCTCTTGCCTTTGCCGACCTATCATGTCGTTGCAATGGGGTGGAGAGGAGGGTTCCGTACTCCCCGAGCTCCGGCGGCTGCAGTTGTTGGACCCATGACCTACGATGCCACACTTATAGCAGAACGTTGGGAGACGTTCGTAAAGCACGACCACAAAAACCCGATGGTCCTCGTCTCCTATCCAAAAACCTTGTTTCAGAGGTTTAGCGAGGTCGATTTCAACGCAAATCCTTGCATATTTAGACCTGGATAACGATGAAGTAAACTCGTCAATTTTAAGTAATCGACCAAACAAAGCAGTTACCGTCTCCAAAGACTCCCCATCCCAGAACTCGATGGGTAGGTTGTGTAACTGGATCCAAATTGCCGCTGTGGAGAGCTTGGTGAAGGCCGGCTCGAAAAAAGGTTGCCACGGAGCTAGCTGCAATACGATGTCGTTCACCGCCCAAGGACCCTCAAACATCAGGCGTTGCATGGAGTCCTGGTTCTCACAACGGATCAACAAGTAGCCGTTTGGTAGGTCTGATATTTGAACAGCGCCTAGATCTTTCCATTTGGAGCTGAGGATTTCCTTGACTTGCTCAAACGGAGGAGCTTTTCCGAAAAACTTTCCGTAGAGAGAGGTCTGGAAGCGTAAGCTCGCCCTCGACACAGTATCACGGTCCATCCGGATAAACTCTGAAGTACTCGCTTTCAGTTTGTTCAGGACCGGCCCTTCAACCAACGGGGATGAAGCATATCTCTTCAGAGCCGTTGCAGCAATATCCGCCCAGGTTTTCCCTATCAGGAAAGAAGGTGGGGGATCTCCCCCACTTGCCATGGCAAGGGGGGCAGAGAGGCCGACAAAGAAAAGGAACTGGGACTTGGGAGAACTTGAGAAAGGCACTTGTTTCTCGTGGAGAACCGCTGAAGGGAAATGAACCTTGTCTCGCCACGCACGGAAAATCCTTGATGTTTGGGTTCTTGATCTTTGGTAGCTCTTTGTTTTGGCCTGCGGCGCCTGATCAGCCTGTTGTTTCAGCTGATGATTGTGCAAAGGCTCCGCTCCCTCCTTTACTCATCTCTTAGTGTTACTATCCCCTCAAATTATCCATGTTTGGTCATGGAACAACCCAGTGTTGACATTGTATTATTCATAGTTAACCAATCAAAATGAGTTATTTGGTATAGGAATTTTTTAATAGAAATTAATTAATTAATTAAATATTACTATTGATAGATATATAGATATATTATAAATGATTATTGATTGTGGTAACACGGATGTAATTTTGTGCTCTGGTAAATCATAGATTTGTTTTATTTTATGTTGTTGTGTGTGTGTGCGCATTGGACATTTTATCAATTTTTCTTATTTGCCTCCCGTTATTACAATCGAGGTTGAATGAATTGACTCGGCCCAGTCGCTCTCCAGGCTCAAATGCTGAACAAACGAGTGAACACAGATAACAGTAAAGTTTAATTTGAGGTAAACTAGTCATAGGTTAATATGATAAAAAAATCAAACTCCATGAATAAACAGATTGATAATTACGAGTGTCTACATGCTACAATACTCATCATCAAGAGGATATTCATCCACAATAAGCAAACAATTTAAATCAAACTCCATCAGATGATCAATCAAACCCTCTTATCTGAGCAGACAGAATATTTCCATAAAGACCAATCTGAACGTTTGTCATGTTTATACCAGAAAATCGTCACTAAGTTCTGTAGCACAACAATGAAAAACTTACTAACTCCTTCCTTCCGACGAAGTTCATCAGTCCTGAGACATACTAAAATCTGGGCTTGAATCAGATGCTGCCACAAAACTCATGCTCGCAAGTGACTGAATGTGAAGTGCATTAAGTTGCAGCACAGACAATTTTTCCGCAAAGAAACAAGTCAAAACTGCGGCACAGTAGCTAACGAGGTATAACTTATACACGGTGCACTGCACTTAAAGAGACAAAGAAGGTGATTTTGCAAGATACAGTAGGTTTTTTCTTTTCACTGGTGTTCATGACGAGGCTCCTGTTCCATTTCTTCGGCATCATCAAACCGTTGATCATTGATTTGGAGCTGCAAAAATAAAAGTGAAATTAGAAGGGATTTGTGAGCAACACAATGCTAGTTTGCAGTATCAATCCAACCATTGCTCTCGTATACCCATATTAAGTTGACTAACAATTGATTCAATGTTGCTCTTTGATTATTCTCATAAAGTTTCAGAATTCTGGTTAACTCATCATCATTGAGTAGTCAATTCAAAACAAGAATATGAAATGTAACTTGAATTAGCACAGTGATTGTCAAGAAAAAGCAATTTACAAAAACCTTCACCAATGTTGTGCCATTGATGAATTGCCAGAATTCTTTGAAATTTTAAATGAAAAACTTATAAATCAGAATCTTACATGAAGGAAATAAGTTTTGCTAAATTGACCAGTGAACATACTGATGCAAACAACCACAAAATGTAAATTTTAGAATTCCTATGATCCAGATCTGTTACGTTAGTAAAGTCAAACTCCAAATTAATTCAACAATTTCATATTCTGAAATGTAGGTCCGGGATTATTGCAAATTGGTCTCATCCGAATAGGGTAGTTCATGGAATCCAAAGTACTCAACTAGTAATACAACATCAGGCTGAAGCTAGAGGTTTACCCACCAAGTCAAGAACACATGATGTAAAAAATTCATATGAACCAAACTTCAGTGGATTTAGCATGACATGCAACAACCATTAAGCAAAGCCATGGCAAGGACAATATCTATTTTCAAACAGGCAGAAGAATTCTGCAGCCCTTCTTCATTTTATTTAAGCTTTCATGTGACAAGGTATATCCAAAAGAGGGAAGCTACAAAATCACTAAGCTTAAGGAGCATCTACAAAAGTCTGTACTTCAGCACGGCCAGAATCTAGAGGGATTTATTAATCTTACTTTATAACTCATACACATATAGGAATATTCACCACAATATACCTGTAAAACTGAATGAGCTAGGTCATGATCTCCATTGGCAAACCCAATAGGGTTAGCCAGGTTCTCTGAAAAGTGCCACTCGGGATTCTCCTCTGCACCTAGAAGTAAACAAAGATGTTGATTAATGCTAAGGAAACAACAGAGAAAACAATCAATTCAGTTAAAGAATTTGTGGTAATAGTACCATCATCAGCTATATCTTCATCGCCATAAAACCATTCATTCTCCTCCTCTCCATCTGAATCAAGCACAAAAAGAATAGAAGCATATAATTAATAGCTTAATTGACAATAGCATTGGCATATTTTCACGCTACTCACCTTCATGTATATCAGGATTTAGTTCAGCACATCTGCAGAAAATTTCAAAGAGGGCATCCACTAACAACAAAGAGTCAAGGATCCACAATAAAATAATGCAAACTATAAGGCATTAATTTGGCTGTTTGAAAAAATAACTGAGAATCAGAATATCTATCTAGTTTCAACAAAATAAGAGCACTTGCTCTCCCTGAGATGTTATACAAAAAGCAAGGTCTGCGTAATGAACCAATGAACACTAATGACAATTTGATATTTATAACATATGCAATAACTGTCACAACAAGTTCATGGATGAAACAATCAACTTTTACATACCGTCAGAAAGAGGTCATGTTTGGTCATTCAAAAGATATATGCATTGATGAATAAACAAAACATTTACACAAATGGGTATTCTGGCTGATGGCAGGTATAGGACATAGAAATTAGTAAATAATGATAATCTAGCTCAAAAAAAAAAGCAACCATTTCATAAAAATATACGGTAAGAAATAACGAATCAAGCAATTAAAATTTAATAGGAAAATTTAACTTTTTGTTATTGGATACATTGGCTTGGATCAGATGGCACAAGCCTCATTTCAGTTATCTTTGACAGATCGAAATCCTCTTGTTGTTCTGAATCTGAACCCCCAGACTCTTCATCCTCATCACATCCCGTCTCAACCTTGACAATGAAACATCAGGAGTAAAGACTTCAATGCTATTAAAAGCATAAAGATATGATGACTGAAAATTGCATGGTTAGAAAAGGAAAAGATTGAATGGTACTAATATGGACTGAATCTGTCACTGATATACACTCATTGTAAGGTATTTAAACTAAATGCAAGGCTGTATAATCATTAAAACACAAACAAATTAAGATGTTTTACTGCAGAAAAAAAAAGGAAAATATGAGAAGTAGAAGGTTCAGATTCTGGAATAATAAAATACTCTCGTATATCAATCTACCTATGTGCAGCACTGATAAGTGCTTGTGTGTTAAGAATGCGAAGTATTCTTTCCTTACAATGAGCATGACTTTTATCAGGTTTAAGCGCTAATACATGTGTTTTTGTGTTCTTTTGCGCATGTAGGGTTATGAAGCTAAGTATTAAGAAAAGAAGCCAAAAGTAGATCGTGAACGGACTATTTGGTGGAATCTTGGAAGCAACAAACGTGAAGACACAAATGGGGCTCTAAGATACGTGAATGTGTGTCAACCTCCATGTATTCAAGCCATTACAATGAGTTGGAGGGGCACGAAGACAGTCACATTTGCGTATCCCAACTTGTGCAATGATAGCAAGATCTTCACCAATGAACCCGTTTATTGAAGAAACGACGCAATCTACGGCATAAACGTGTGCCCATTTATGTTTCCTCGATGAAAAGTGGATTCGGGAGTGTTTTTGGCGGGGGGAACTGTAACAAGTAACGTAGTAAATCACTGTAGTAATTTACTGTAGCAGTTACTGTTTACAACCGGCCGAAAATCAGAATTCCAGAGAATCCACACGGGAGTGTGAAAATTCCACAGGGGCGTGTGGAACATCTACAGGCCCGTGTGGATGCCCGATTCCAACCTATTTAAAGCCGTTTTTTAGCCCGATTTCAATATTCTTTTCTCCATCTTTTCCCCAACTTTCAAGAGGGCGGCGGCTAGGGTTTTGGAGAGGTTCTACGATTTCGACATCGCGCTCCACTTGGAAGAAGGTTATTAGGGGAGTTTTCGTGGACATCGATCCGGCAAGATGTGCCATAGGCCGGACAAGGGAACCTTTGGAAGAGACGAGACCTCTCCAAAAGACCATCAACACGACTACCGAGGGGGTTTTTCTATGTATTACTTGTTTTTACATTCGATTTCATTGTTGATTGTATCTAGCTTCATGGAGAGTTAAACCCCCTAGTGGGTACTTGGATTTGTGAACCCTAGGATGTATTTGTTTCATTAAACCTTTTATTATGTTTTCCTTTATTGATGTTTTAATTGAGTTCCAATCTTGAATGCTTGTTGAATGATTTCTCCCTTGGAGTGACACTAAGGTTGAGAGTCTATATTGGTAACCTTTGTGGATGGGTGACACGCCATGAGGGTTAGACAAAGCTAGATTGGAGAGGGTTGAGTGGGTGAGTCGAGAGGTAGCGGAGCGTCCCCTTTCCCCTTTGATTTGATTTACTCTACCTCTACGTTCCAAGAGTTATTTGCAGTTATAGTAGAGTGAACAGGCTAAGGGGATGACCTTCCGCTGGGGCTTAGTTGCAAAAGCAACGGAGTGAAGCGTTGAAGTGATTTTAGCACCTAGGGCTTAATTGTGACTAGGGACCTTCCACCTGGACCAAAGGGTTAGGTCTACACATAGGAATAGGGTTTATCACTTGGAATCCCTAGAGCGTCTTGCAACTGTACACAGTGCGATGTGTTGAGATTGACCGATTTCTCCACCGGACTTGGTGTAGAGTTAGTCATAGTTGACCTTAGATTTGGGACCATGTATCTTAGGATCTCCACGACTCATTAATGCATTAGTTAGGAAGTATAATAGTTGGCTTTGCACTTAAAACAATTATCTTAGGCGGAACAATATCCAAGTACCCCACTTCTATCGATTGCCTTATCTCTCACCTACTTGTGCTTCTTTTTCTTATTTCTTTTACTCTTGTTTACACCACACCTTATCAACACAATCATTGTTCATTTTCACTTGGTTAAGTAGCAATTTAAGTATTTTTACTCCCTACTCCCTGTGGATACGATACCCCACTCACCTGAGAATTTATTACTCGACAAACCCGTGCACTTGTGGGTAACACGCAAGGGGCATTGTCAAGCACCCTAAATAAGTTAACAATAAAACATCCAAATCTCATCTTCCTATCGTATAACTAATACTCCCACACCTCTCTCAAGAAACTGAAGGACACAGAAGACTTAACTATTCCGTTACATATGAGAAAATGTATGAGTTCCTAAGAGGAGCTTGAGAGAGTTTGTTTAATGGACTCTTTTGTGAGTTGGTTCCCCCGATTCCTCTACCAAAAAAATAAGAATCGATAATCACTAATACATAACAAAAAATGCATGATAAAGAAGAAGATAACAATACATGCAACTGATAAATTTTTCTTTCTCATTTTGTTAAATCAAGAGTCCTCAAAGAACCAAAAGAACTGTCTATCCAGAAACTTTGTTGCATATATAAGGAAAATTCAGCTCCCAATCCCAGCTTTCTGACTCTACTAACACATTCGTCAAGCCATGCTTTTCTACTGTATTCAACTGAACTACTAATGATACCATAACATGTACTTAATGGCTAAAAGGGTATCAACAACAAACCATCACAGACACAAACACGATAATAAAAATAACAAGAAAAGGCAGCTTAAAATGAAAGCAAATTCATAATTTTACATATGAATTAATCAAATCGAAGCAAATAAGGCAAAAACCCTAAAACCCAAGAATGAATTAAAACAAAACAAAGTAAAGGCAGATAAAAAAAACAGTACTTGCGCATAGATGCAAGGCAAAGGGTAAGCCTCCGGATCCGTAGACACCGCGTGAAGGGACACCGAGAGGAAATCAACCGCATAACCCTTGTCCTTCTCCGCATCGCTCAGCCAAACAACCCTCCTGCGTATGCGAATCGAATTAAGAAGATAACAGTAGCAAAGCATCATTAGAGAAGAGATATTACCGAGAAGTGATGTAGAGGTTTCCAGGGGACTCCGGAGGATGAGAGCCAAGGGCGATGGAAACACCTGGTTGGACATGCATCAGCTCCTCACCGGCGTCAGCGTCTAGCCGGGGCTGCCCTGTGCCGTCCTCGGCGCGCTCCGAGAAGAGTTGCAAACCCATCACCATAGCCCCTCTCTCTCTCTCTCTCTGTGTGTGTTTCTGTGTGTTTGAGTGGAAGCGGCGCAAATCCAAAAGTTAATATCTCATTCCCTTTCAATCAAAGATTGAGAATTTATATTTTCCCCAACTCAAACATTTAAAATTAGATATTATGATTTATCCATGATTCCATATTTATTAAAACATGTTTTATAAAAAAAAAACACATATGTTAACGAATGCATATATGGTAGATTCTATATAAATATTATAATGGTAATGTTTATTCATTGTCCATGGGTCCTCTGTGAGAGAATGTCATTTCTCTCTCCTCCAGAGTTACAGGACAGAGGGATTTATTAACTTAATTTGATTCTTGAAAAATTTTTTGGGCGTGCACATGGTAAAAATGTAATTGTCCTATGTAACGTATGACCGAGTTCATAAATTTCTAAAGAGTCATTAAACCACCATAACTAATACACCTCTATCTGTCCACTGACACTCCATTGTGAGGCGGCGTTTATCACTTTTATAATAATAAAAAAAATATATAATAAATTATGTTGACAAATTTAATCAAAATTAGAGGAATTTGTTAATCAAGTGAATTAAAAAGGGAAGAGATATACACTGAAAATCTTAGTAACATATGAGAAGTTCTAATTCAAATAATTGGACATTCAAGTAATGTCTCATTTCCCATTATGAATTTTATTAAAATTTATCAAACTTAAATCTGTCAACAGAAATCTGAACTTTAAAAAGAGGGAGCGCACAAGAACACCAACCAGACAAAGTAACTATAGACCAATGACTTTATGATGATCATGGATTCTTCCATATAGTAGCTATACCCCCAACTCTCTCATCTGTGCTTAAAATTTGAATATATTTTGAAGGTTTATCCACTGCTTAAGAAAAAACATTACTGTACAAAAATGAGAGAAGAGAATACATCTAATCTACACCTGACTATGCTTTACAGAAATTCTAAAATGCTGTCCCAAAATTTTTATAATTATCAATCAGATCCATGTTATACACAAATAGCATGGCTAAATCATGAAGAAATTAAAATAAAATAAAAATATAAGTTCGTTTAGTTATTAAAAAATGAAAGAGAGAAGAGCTCGCATTACACCACCAGTAGTTGGAAATTAGTTCAAACACACAAAATCACTATTATAACTATCTGGGATAAAAGCAGAAAACAAAGATTCGGTTCAAAACATCAAAGATGTCTCTTTTTGATTGTTCCGGAAGATTAAATAAACACAAGCTCCTAAGCTCTACCAAAAGATGTTGCATCTCAAGATCTTGCAGCTACCATTGGGGAAAACCACCAGAAAAACGAGCTCCAGAAATGAAAGTCTAGGCCACGAGAGTGCTTGCAGTGGTCGATTCACTGTGAAAAAGCAAAAAGAAATAAAATGTTCGTTAACTCCAAACAGTTGTCGAAATAACGAATAATTCATAAGCTGAAGCATGAAGAAATGTGAATATATTCATGAGAAGCACTAATAATCAGCAGTCAATATATTATAGCTTTCCAACAAAAATATCAAACAAGAAGCTTATTCCAGGTCCTAATGACTCTCATATAAGCATTGTACAGAGTAAAATATACTATATAACCATTCACACATGCAATGGAAAAAAATGCATATGATGCCTAAGGATGCAAAGATATCTACACTAAACAACATAATCTACCATAAAATGAGAAAATGATTACAACCAACAGAAGACAGCCTTTCCTGTATAAACATAAAAGAACAGTTGAAACACTCAGGCTTATTGCATCCAAGACCAGCCATGCGTGCTTTTGCATGATATTTCAATCCTTTGTTTTTTAGTAACAAACAAGTATTCAGATAGTGTTATTTAATTTAGTTCGGCTTCTCCATAGAAAAAACGAAGAGCACATTGCCACAAAATGACAAAATAATGAGTTGGGCTACAGATGTACAATATTATTGCAAAATCATAATTGTCATTATAAAGTTGACCAGTCGGTTATGTCAAGAATTAATATAAGAAAATGGCATTTGCAACCACATGAAAATATTTGCAACATTCACTAAAACATCCAAAACATTTCAAGAGTTATTACTAGGGCAACCCAACACCAATGCCCAAGTTGACTGTAAGGCAATGCTGGTTTGTAGATATGCTCAGACTGAACACGTTCAAGCCTAAAATGTTTCCATGAATAGTTTTACTCCACAAGCAGCAGATTCCTAATTGCATCACATAAGAATCTCATCTCCTTCAGAAGTGATCAGTTGTTTCAAATATGTTAAATTGTTTTTTTTTTTTTGTTTTCTTTTTTGGCCAGTCATGAAGGAGTGTTGCATATAGTGATAAAACCAAATTTCACAAATATTTTTTATGCTCTAAAAAGTCTAACAATAAAAAGTGAAGACATGTCACAATGCATGTGCCCAAAACCCTATTCTAATACACTGCCTCCTTATGAGTACCAGAAACTAGTCAGGACTTGCAACCTAATCCAACACACCAGCCATATTATCAGTATTAGAAATTATTCAGGACTTATAACTCAATCCAACACACAAGTTGTATTATCGATAATAGAAATTATTTAGGACTTATAACCTAATCTAATACACTCCCCATATATTAACAATAGTGATGATGCCAGTTGGAATTTATCCGAAATAATAACATATGAAAAATTCAAAATTTGATTTAGTGCCAAGTTTCTACAAGATGCTCTACTAATAATTAGCACATCATGAAATATAATCAGTCAATGAAAATTAATCCATTCCAGAACAGTTAGAAGCAACATCGTGGAAAGCCATTTATAATAAGAAAAATACAACAAAACTAACAATCCGCCATCTAACAAATAGTTCACACCAGAATCAAAGCATGCAATAGATAATAGATAAAGTAAATCAACAAAAGAAGATTGAGAGTCACTCACTATTTCCAGACTGGAGGAAGCTTCTTGGTCCTCTTGTAGTAGCGGGCAAGGCGGTGGATCCTGCTCTCCACGAGGATGAGCCTGAACTTCGAATCCTTGTCCTTCCTGTTCCTCTCCAGATGCTTCCTAATAGCCACCGCCTTCTTTATCAGGTGGTAAAGGTCCTCCGGGATCTCCGGTGCAAGCCCTAATCCATCCACAGGAAAACAACATAAACACCATAAATTCGAAAAAAAAAACCCATTTTTGAGAAAGAAAAAAAAAAAATGGGAGCACCATGAGCCTTGAGGATCCGAAGAATCTTGCTTCCGGTGACAGACTTGACCTGCGCGATACCGTGAGAATCACGAAGGATAACACCGATCTGGGACGGTGTCAACCCCTTCTTAGCGAACTTGCAGATGTTCTCGTCGACCTGCGATTGAGGACGAAATCGACATTAGGGATCTAAGAGCATAGACAAAGAGAAAGCACCGGAACTCACATCTTGTGCAGAAATCTTCAACCAACTTGGCGGGGTCCTCTTGTAGGGCAACGCCGATGAAGAGATGCCCTTCCTGCGCTTCGAAGTCGATGAATTTGAGAAAAAAGGGATCGAAGCAAAGAAATCAAAGGCAATAGAAAGGGAGATAGAGGGAGAAGAGAGCTCACCCGCGACTATGCATGCGACCCATGGCTACAGTTGCCGGAGATTGCGCTAAGGCAAGGTGGCGGCGGGGCTTCAACTCTCTCCGGGGAGCACAAAGAAGGGATGAAGGGGAAGTAAGGCGATAGCTAGGGTTTTTGTAACTTCCTTAGAATACCGAAAATACCCTTGGATCTGGATGATGAAATCACGACCGTCCATCATTGGATGGTTTTGATTTAATCCACGTCACGAGATTCATATTTACATATAAACCCAAAATAAATAACTAATTGTACAAAAGCACCTCTAATGCTTTTATACACTCTCTATGTTCCTCTTTAGTTATCACATTTAACTAATTTATAATAAATAAATAAATAATTGATTAAAATTAGTTAATTACTTATATTTTATAAAAAAATCTATTACTTTTCAAAACTACGCTTATTTAAAACCTCACTAGTAGAGAATATAATTTAATGTTTAGTTAATTTTGATTTATTAAAAATTATACAAATACATTAAATTAAAAAGTAAATTTAGAAAAAAAAATTATTTAATACTGTACAAATTTTCTAATGTGATAAGTAAAAAAAAAAAAGCGACAACTAAAAAAACGGAGAGAGTATATATATATATATTTGGAAAAGAGCTATATAGTAGTTATTTATTAAAAATAAAATACTATTTTACACCCTAAACATAAACAAAAGCAAAGCAGACAAACAAGCAAACAACAACGGGAACAGAAAGACAAAAAATAACACACAAAGTTTCAATAAAAAAAAAAAACTTCTCGTCTGAGTGATCATCTTCATGAGTCAATGAAGTCTTTCCATGCCTTGATGAAACAGTGATAACCTTGCAGCTCTTATGTCTTTCCCAGCCAAGGAAACAGCCACTTTGTTCCAAGAGTGTTGAGTCAAATGGATTTTGGGACTATGAATCAGAATGAGTTCTTGCTTGGTTTCCCTGAAGCAATTTGAATGCATCCAATGAAACGGATCAACAAAACCATGAAGAACATCCCAAAAATCTTTTGAACTAATTTAAATAGCAGTGCATCTTCCCTCCATTTCTCTTATAGTCTTTAGAGCAGTAGTAAGAGCTTTGGATTCAAGATCAAATCTAGTATCCGAATTAACCGAACAATTGCCTGCACAAAGAACTTGAGCATGTGAGTCCACAATGATAAATCCAATACCCCCCCATTCCTAAGACCCCGGTTGTGGCAGATTCTGTATGAGAAAGTGTATGAACAATTGCTTTTATATTTTGATCACACTCTTGATGGGAAAGAAATTCAATCAAATAACTGTTAAATTAAACAATTCGTATCCCAGATCATCTGTAGTTCATACACTGCCAATTTGATTCTTTAGCCACAAACACTACCATATTTTACAGCATATAATAAGCCCTCAACCAATTTCAAAAAACATTCAATCTACTGTACATTAATAGCGATACAGTTTTGCTGCATGAAAGGCATAATGGATGATGATGCCTGCATCGAAATAAGGACAGTATGCAGTGCCACGAATACATGCAATTTTGCATTGCTCAAGAGGTGTTCATCAAAGGCCGAAGAACCAGACCCCGAAGATTCATCGGGTTGATGACTTGTACCATCATGCCCAGTATTTCCGTTGTCATCTGCTGGATTATCAAAACGCTTGTCACCTTTCTTTTCATCACCGGATGAACTCCCAGCGGTGCCATCCTTTGATGTGCTTTGCACCAAGTCCAGCTTCGCTTCAACGCCTACACGCATTAGGTGAAGCTAGCATATTTTTGTAGCTAGATGTTAGGAAGTGAGACACAAAAATAGAAGCATTGTCACTGTAATTGTGTAGCCTCTACCTGAAGGTGCAAGTTAACCTCGTCTGGGCGTGAAAGAAATGGGAAATCACCCCCAGTCTTTAGGATTGCTCGCCTTGCACCTGAATATCTTTCACTCACTTGATCTTTCAATTGCTGTGGTATGGCACAGTAATCATTTGTCTACAAGCGGTTAGACATTGTAAGAGACTATTCCAGTATGATAAAACAATCAAAAGTTCAGTGAATAACTCCCCTTATAGCATTGCGTATATTTAGTAGCTCGAAGATCACAAAAAAGATGTGACAAAGTTTTCATTGATTAGATTGATCGAGAGCATCATCTATTCATTGAGCATAATAACTAAGGGGTTAAGAAAATCACACCACGGTTGGTAAACAAATTATCACAATGTTCATAGAGGATCACTAAAACTTACATCCATTATAGTGATGAAAGAATCCGACAGAAATAGGGCACCAACTGCAACAGCATTTGCATTCAGCGTTAACCTTGAAGCTAAGTCATCTCTTGACAATGTCTCTACCTGGAAGTTTAAAAGGTGGGCGCTTAAGAAAAAGGTTTATAAAAGATACATGGGTCATAGATCATTTCTATTTGCTTCCAAGATTTATCTGTTCGCACATATAGCTTTATAACGTAAACAGTGCTAAAACTAAATAAAAAACTGAATGAACTCATTAATCTGACACTAAGATCCATGTTGCTTACAAGTAAATTTAGCTTAGCAACACAGAAGCACCAGCCATGATATAATAGCTAGTCTTAAGCAAGCAACACATAGAAGTAGGAAGTAAAGCATCAATCAAACCCATTTATTTTATAAACATATACAGGATATATTTTGCTAGAAAATTTACAACCAGAGTTATTTTATGTACCTGACCAACGACAAAATCCACGGAGTCAGCAATAAATGGTTCATGAGGACCATCATGAATTCCACTTAAGATGTACCTCTTCAGAAGAAATGAAGGAGACCAGCTGACACTGTTACCAAAAAAAAAACGTTGCATTATAAACAATCAGTATATTCAAGATGAACGGTTGGGTAGTTTCAAAACCAATGCACTCTCTCACTTCTAGATAGACACAGCATGTCGACCATAGCAACATTATGATAGAAACACTTCTGATTTGATAAGAACTTAAAAGTACAGCATATCTCTGCCTAGGAAACTTGCACTTTCCACTTGTTTATTGTGTGCATTGTGTGGTAAATATTCACATGCTCATCAAAATAATCATAACCCTCACATCTTTCATATCTAAATCATTGAAATTCAGATTTCCTTCCAATAGCAGTGCCAGGATGTGGAATTCATGATTGTGTCTTCATGATCTAGTAACACATATGAGGTATTTGAATGGCCTGTCAAGAGTAGGTGATCTAAATGGAATAAATACTCCTACATGAGCATCTCTAATAGTAGTACAGTATGTTTACTGACACATGACATCACTAAAGTATCTTCCTCAAAGAAGCAAAAATAACATAATACCATGAATTCATGTCCATATAATGGCTCTGGCTATTTAAAAAATATAAAGAATTCACTGATTTAATCCCTTGGTAAGACAAAATAAAGATATCTGCATAAACTGAGACTTCGGTTCTGAGTGGTCAGATAAAACAAATCTGTAGACCGCACTTTGCTAGTTCATTAACAAAGCAAGGAGGGCCAGCATCATGAAGAAAATTATTTTACCCATGCCATGTTATTTCTACCTTTGAAGTAACGACCTGAGATGGGAAAACATACACAGAGGACCAAGGCATAGCAGCTGAAAACTTATGTGTATCCAAAAACGTATTGGAGAGAACTAGTGATTTGACCCTCCGGGGGCGATGTTGAGCAAAAAGTTGTGATAAGAATCCTCCAAGGGATGTGCCATAGAGGTGCACCTGCTTGACATAGAAAATGTATTCATATGCAGTAACAAAAAATAAAAATGACGTATAACTGACAGAAAACTTTATGGTACATATAAAAATCTACGTCAAGAGTTATGCGATTTCCTTGTACCAACTAGCATAAGCACATATTCTTACTCTGTTTAATAAATAAAAATTCAAATCTCATAGGCTAATCGTAACAAAACCATGTGGATTATACTGTTTTTATTATCTCATACAAAACAAACATCAGATATTAAATTACTTTGCACAATTTATTTCTTCGATGTAGTGTATGAACATAAGCTAACTCTATATAACAAACAAAAGTTGGGAATCTCATAGGCTAGTCTTAACAAAACCACATGAAACAGACTGTAGTATGTCATACCAAACAAATATCAGATATTAAATTACTTGCACAACTTGTTTCAATTATCTAGTCCATGAACATAAGTTATTGGATGGGACTGATCAAATATTGAAATCATCCGACTTGCATAACCAATGTTAAAAAAAGGACAATAAAACACAGAAAGTGAGTTTTGTTCATCAATGTAGCACACATCAATTTGATTTCAATAAGCGATGAAATAGATTTGCTTACATGATGAACATTGATAGCATCTAAGAACTTCTCAAATGCATGAATCCACTCATGGTGATTCCAGATACAGGGTATATCAATAGAAATCACCCGATAACCCTGAAAAAAAAACATCTGAATTAATCAAAAATAGGAAAGGTCGAAAATATAACAACAGAAAATGGAATTAATGCAACACATAAGTTCAATGATTATTCAATTGAGCTTTTAACTTCAAACTAAAGACAGAGTAAAGATATGCACCAGTGTGGATTTCCTACAATTTTAAGAAAGATTATATACAACCAGGAGGAAAACTTGGAGCAACTAGACTTTTTAACTTTGCACTTGAAATGAGCACCAAGATCCAAGTCTGGCTTTCTTGCATAAACATGGTTAGTTTCCAATGTTTTTTTAGTCAGGTTGTTCTCTTCATCACCACAAGTATGAAGGCTTCATTTTGGAACACAATACCATCACACAAACTTCTATGATCAACTAATATGATTCTACAAAAATGAGTAATAAGTCCATTTTGACCTCCTTAAATTGCTAGCCCATGGATGATTGCATAAATTTATACCCAGGGCCACCAACCAATTAGAGGGGAATAGCACAAATTTAATATAATTATCAAAAATGATAGTTTCTCCAAATACAAATCTTATAGCATTTGGAAGAAAAAAAAAGTAACAATAATGTGAAGTGGAACTGATACCTTCATAGATAGGAACATGATCTGTTTGTAGAAGACATCAGCAGTACCTGCTATTCCCGGAATGCAGATAAGAGGAGGCACATCCTTAGGTCCAAAATCATAATATCTCCATTGCTTAGCACCAACCTGCAAAGAGCATGAATTTACTTGTGAAAGCACCCAATCAACATTGCATCACAGATTCCATTACATACATAGGAAAGCCCAGGGCAAACCCCAATTGCCAAAGAGAGTTTCCATCCTATATTTCCTACCCATATCTTGCCAGACTCTTAAAAGCGAAAGTTATACTCCTATCTGACAAATAGCACAAGACTTCAAGCTAGCAATTGATTCTGTTCAATCAGACAGATTGGCAGTCTATATACAAATGAAACAAATAGCTCAAATTTCGCTCTTTGATCTATAAATGCAAATCCTCGCTCCCAATATTGTAGTATGCATCATTTCTTTAAATTGAGCTAAAAAAAATGGATTTTTCGTGATAAATAACATAACAAGAACAAATGACGACCCGAGGAACTCAACAAATTCAGATGTACACAAACAAAAAAACAAAAAAAAATACTCTGGAGATTTCCTACCCAAAATTCAATTGAGCAAGAACCCTACAACTTGCAATCTGAGCATACGAATTGACCCACGATCCTATGATTAAGCAAAAAGAGGGTATCAAAACAGAAGAATTTCTGCCAAAATTTAGAGATCAATACCGAGATCTTGTGGAGAGGGACCCTGGACTTGAAATAGACGTAATCACCGGGCGATAAGGAGGCGCGTTTCATCTCTCTCTCGCTCTCCGAATCCCGTCGAGCGACGAACGAGAAAGAGAGATAGAGGCGAAGAAGACGAGCAGGTGGTGCCCGTCGGCGAGAGGCTAATTAACTGCTGTTTTACAATTTACCCCTTGAATTCTCGAGAATAACCGAAATCACGGTGTAGTAAATGAAATTGAACACCAGTAATTTGTGAAATTTGAAGCTCAGAGGTTAAAATCCAGCCAATATTGGTCATGTATTGATTTTCGTCTTTGAATCTAAAAAATATATATTACTTTATTTTTTAAAATTATATAATGATATTCCCCCAGGTTATTTTGGTCCTAAACTACTTAAGATATGTTAATTTTGTTATTTGTGTAAAACAGTAATTTAATTTAAAAATAAAATAATTAGTTGTTATAATTGATATTTTCATAATTTCTGCACTAAAAAAGCTTAATAAAAATAAATAAATAAATAAATAAAATCTAGCTAGCAATGCCAGCACGGTGCATGGGCCATCAAATCTCAATCCAGCTTGAGCTTGATTTAAGCCATGCATGGCATGGGCCCGGATAGCAACACGCGTAGCGTTCTAGCCCGTTGGTTTGGCATGGCCCAGTTGTCACATTGAGTGGGAGGATTGGCCATCAGAACAGATGGAAAGTGATGATTTCGTTTCTATAAAATCATATAGTCTTTATGGACCAATCAAGGATATCCAGTTCTAGCACAACAGTAAAAAGCATTGCTCTTGTGGTTAACCCTCCAACAAAGCAATAATCAAGCATTAACCACAAAAAACATAAAGGAAAACATTCATCAAATGATGACAGTGCGATCTTAGTTAACATATATGATTTTTCACTGCAGATATTGAACTGATCTTTATGGTAAGTTGGTAGCAGATATCTTGCGTGATTATATTTTGGATTAGTTCATTATTGGTTTATTATATTGAATTCAGAATTAGTTCTACATCAGTTAATTGATGGAAAATCCATGTGCAGATACACCCTTATGTGCAACATTTTTGTTTCTTCTAATTAGCATCCATGAGATTTTCATAAACAGATAAAGTGAAACACTGGGCTATAATACAATACCTTGTGAAATTGAAATTATTTATTGAGGAGGTTTGTTTTTATAATTTTACAGCAAAAACTTGTTTATTTAATTCAAGCGGTTTATCCATTTAAAAAAAAAAAATCAAAGAAAAAAAAAAATCCTTTCAAATTTCACATCATTGCTTGAAGCTACCAATATTTAAGCTGCCAATTTATAGTTTTCAAATCAGAAAAATTTTCATGCTACTGTACAGATTTAAAATCATGTTAAAGAAATAATGAGCAGATCCAAATAAGTATAGAATAGAAACTTTAAAGCCTAAACACAAGACAGTTCATTGCTTGACACCAAGAAATCCTAGCAAGGTACAACAAAAGCAATTGAGGTTCAGTGTTTCAACATCAACAAACTTAACACTGGCAAAGACAATCGAAATTAATTGATAAAAGGCATTGGACGCAGATGAGTGAATTTTGATTGAAAGAACAGAAGCGACCACATATAAATCCCTTGGCATGCCACGGACTTCGACTCTTCCTCTATTCTGTGAAAATAAAAGGGACACAGAATGAATTTTCTAACAGTGAAATTAAAGCAAAGGACTCGGTGGTTTTCTAATTATGGATGCAGAAACATACTTAAACACATCATTCACCGAAAAATAAATAACTATAGAAAGGAAAACAGCACAATTTTTCACAAATGCAACTACCGTATATGCTTCAAAATCTGCCACGTAAGAAAACGTTTGTTTTGATTGATCTTTATAGGTTGAAGGCGGTAAGAATCTTGATGTGATCTTAAAATTGCATGAAAATGGAAACAGCAACCGTAGTCACCATCTTCATATCTAGTTTACTTGTAAGCTTTATTATTGGGTACGCTTTCTATACTGCATTTGGCCAACCTTCTCAACAACTAAGATACCCATTTGCAAGGAAACTGATTTAAGTAATGAGCCCCCATAGAAGAAGTAAAACATATAATAAAGAATCGGCGAAGGCATTTTGCAGTTAATTTATCTTGCAAATGAAATTTAAGTTCTTTCCAGGAGGCCTGATTTTTTTTTTAACTAAGCTATCCCCTTGCCCAATTATACACAGTGAGTATCAGCACAGCACGAGAGCAGGACAGCGATCTCACCAATCTGAGTGACAGGAGTTCACATCATGCAGCAATCACCCTACGCCTCAATTAATGTAAGAAAACTAATGTGAGAACATATTTTGGTTGATGGCATTGTATTATGGTCTCTTCACAACGACAATATAAAAGAAATTTAACAGTAATCAGTAGAACATGATTACAGCAACCAAGACTACCCACAAGAAGGAAATGAGTATACACATATGAGGCATAACTAAGAAACAAAACCTATGGGCTTGAGAAATCTGAATTCTGAGACAATCAAAAGAGAAATTTACTTCTAGCAAAAGACAGGTGCAAACAGCAACTGAACCACATTAACAAGAGAAGCAATTTAGTGAGGAAATAGGAAGAACCTTACTAAATGACAAAGGCAACATAATGCATTCCAACCAACAAATAAAGGTTGGAAAAATAAGCAACCAAAGTGCTTGAGTTAACTTTTTCTAATCTCAAGTGAAAAAAAATATCAGGCATAATTCCAGTGCCAGCTACAATTTTAGGGCAGAAGGCCTTCATAATAATCAATGGCAATAGACAATGTCATCCCCAAGCATGTTTGATCCTACCAATTAACTGGGTCCTACTCCCAGTACAAAGTCAGATCACTGCCTTGATATTGATTTATTGGCAGGTGGAGATGTTGGGCCTAGTCTAAAACATAAGCAGCAGCTCCAAAAGATAATCTAATTCCCAAAAAAAATATCTTAAAGAATCCACAACACAAGGTCAATCCAAGCCTAGCGCATGATGCACAAAGATTAAAAAAAGAAAGCTATTTCCTAGAGCACGCACACTTCCATTCATCAATATCAAATTTGAACATAAACTATTCTTTTGAATAGAACTCAAAAGAAACTCATTTCCTAGAGCATGGGCAATAAATGAGTTGGCCTCTTCTCATTCATTCAAGCACCATGAGAACACGCAGAGAAAAGTGAATTAATTCAATGTATTACAAATTTACAATTAGAAGGGTTTGGATACTATAGAATATAATAATAACTATCATTTACTCATTAATCTTTTTCCATTCAAAAACAAAGTGACTCATTCATTAAAACATAAATCAAATTACCAAAATTTAACATATAAAAGCAAGCAGTGGCAAGATTATAACTTTTCTTTAAAAAAAACGAAATGCATATAAAAAGCATAAAAATCCGATTAAATCTCAGAGTTAAGAACACAAAATCAAATTATCAGAACACTTGCAAGAAAAAAACAAGATAGAGATTGCCAATCAAACCAATGAGATCTGAACGACAACCAAACCTACCAACCGTACCAGAAGTAAGACCAGGGGTGCGGTCTCATTTGGCGACCATGCGGACGATGAAATCCTCGTAGCGGATATTCCCATCGGGCAAAACATCCACTTCACGGATCCACTCATCGAACTCCGAAGGCTCGAGCTTCTCGCCAATGCTGGTGAGAACGTGGCGGAGGTCGGAGACAGCAACAAGCCCAGTGCCCTCCTTGTCAAGGACCTTGAAGGCGTCGCGGAGCTGGCGATCGAAGGGCTCAGGCCGAAAATGGCGACGCATTAGGTCAAGGAAACGAGGGAAGTCAAAAGAGCCAGAGAGCTTCTCGGAAGCGACGATATCCTTCAGCTGGGCTTGCGTGGGGTTGCCGCCGAGAGACCGCATGAGAATCCCGAGCTCGGAGACGGCGATCCGGCCATCGCCGTCGGTGTCGAAGAGGTGGAAGGCCTCCCGCATCGATGACACCTGCTCATCCGTGAGCTCCTTCCCCATTTCTCTCTCTCTCTCGATCGAGATCGATGGATCTCTTTGAAGGGATTTGGTTTTTTGGGAACGATGGAGTCCTGGCAATGGGCCTACATGGGCCGAGATGCCCGACAATGGCGGGCTAATAGATCCAATTAAATCGCTGGTTTTTTATGACTAGCCCCTTCATATTCTTAAAAATTGCTTTCTAGTTTGGTTTCCGGGGGCCCATTTATGGGCTTGAGATTTTCACATATAAAATACCTAGTTAAATAACTTAAATTTGTGAATTTTATAGAAATATATATTTATATATATAGAACCGGCATCTTTGAAGTCAGTGCATAGCCATTGGATATCAATCCAACTATTATAAAACATTTTTAAATAGTAATTATGCATAGTATTCAATGAGAATCCATCATCTAGGGACGTCCCTAGATTTCAAATCTAGGGATGTCCATAAGTAGCCCATCTGGATGAAAAACTGACTCATCTTTATCATTACGAACAAGTAGAAACCGCGTCTCTACAGCTGCAAGCATGATGATCGCGAACGTAAAAGAGTCAGACTGATTTATATAATCAATCAACCATCTACGATGACGATCCAACCCGACTAGATTAAAAACGTCCCTAGATTTCAAATCTAGGGACTTACTTAGATGATGTTTTCCCGTATTCAATAATATTTATAGAGCTAAATTCCACCGATGTTTATGCACAGCTGTTAAATTTTAATTTAATAATTATAAAAAATATTTCTTTAGTGATTATCTACATTGGTCAAATACAATAATTTCGATAATAAATGTAACAGTGTGATTCAATATTTTCACCAATGTAATGGATAGTATGAAATATACTGTCCTCCGAAAATGATATGTGAAAAAGCTTGTAATTAAAATGTAGTGTATATATATATATATATGATTATAATTAAATGCAATTGAAATCCTACTTCTTAATGAAATGAGTTCAGTTCGTGTGGACTGAATGCTTGTTTTAAAGTTGATAAATAAAATACATATAAAAGTCAAAGCGACGTGCTAATTTGGCCAAACCTATGCTTTTGTTGGAATTGTTTAATGCTAACATTCAAAGTAATTATTGGAACTGTGGAAGAATGTACATTGCGTAAGAAACATGATAACTAATTAGTAATTAGTGTTATCTTTTTTTAATCCTTAATTTTAACCCAATTTTGACTTTAACCTTGTCCTTCTTTCTTTTTTCCTTTTTTTCTTTTTTTAATTTGCAACAACTAATATATATATAATATATTAATTAGTGGCAGTGTTTGAATATAACGATAACAACTTATGTGGGTAGGGTGGGCATAACATCGAAGTGATGTCATATATGTATAGATATATATATATATATATATATATAAAGGCAACTTTGTCATACTAGGGCCAATAAATAAGCTTGTTTCAAAGTAGCAATCTAACATCAATAGATGTATGATTACATTATTTAGACTTTTGACTTTGGTAAATAGAAATTTTGACGACAGTAACTCTCAATCAATAAAAGGTCAATATGTTCTTTTATAAATAATGTTGTTATGAGATTGTTATTTATTTTTGTTTATGTGGAACAAAACACAAAAGCAACAGTATTTTATTCACATTCCTACTCAAAAGATCAAGAGTTCTATTTGTTACTTGTTAATAATTTCTTAAAATAATAAATAAATCATTCAAACTATATTTAAAAACAAAAAAAAAATAGAGTACTAAGCTGAATTGCAAGAAATGGTTGCACTTACCCATAAAATTTTTTTTAAATATGGATAAGGCGCTTCAATTACTAGAAAAAGAAACATCATAGCCAATAACTAAATATTGTACCTGCCAAAGGCCACAAAATACGAACAAAAAAAACAACAACAACAACAATACACACACTAAATTGGAACCCAACCCAAAACACGCCCAAGATGATCTAGCCAATGAACGGATCCCTCGCCTCATTGGCTATCAAATCTCCACTGATATGCACCGATTGCTGGTCCAAAAACTCTAGACTATGCTTGAAAGTGAAAATAGAATCTTCAAGCTTTTCTCTGCCTCCCTCAGTCTATGCTGAATACTATGAAATAATCAAGTCGATCACATTTTGAAATAAATGATAATAGCATGCACAACTTTAGCATTGAAAATTCAGTTATTTATGGCAAGCCAAATATTCCACACAATAGCTTTCACCACACAATCCCCCATTGCCTTAACCATCGGCTTTACATGGGTACGCTATGACCCATTTGACTCATGCACACTCACCCATAAATTTCAAAAGCAAAAAAAATCATTTATATGAAATAGAAAAAAAAATATATATATATATATATATTACATGTTTATTTTGTGGGAAATACAATAATACACAATTTGAAATTCATAAAGAATAATCAATTTCCCGAGCGAAATTATACTTAATTTCTCTTAATTTAATGGAAATAACATTTAACACAGGTTTTCCACTTCCTTAAAAATTTACAACAAACAATGGAACTCAGTTCCCATGAAGCTTTCACAGCAAATTAATGGATGAACTCTCTACTCCCACTCTCATCCCATATGAACACACTCAAAACAAATAAAGAAGCATTAATGAATAGTGAACACATAGAAAAATGAAATGGACTTCCAAATTCCAATGAAAATTATCAATTATTTGATCTCCAATATGAAAAGATAACTAATGATTCAGTGGGCTCTCCCTTATTTCCACATCAAATCCATTGGAAAAAAGTTTCAGGAAAACAGCTGGAAGTCCAGATACACGAGGGAAGTGCCCCTCATTCTTTTTCTTAAGATTCCCTGAAATGAATGCCATGAAAGATAAGCCATGCTCCCAAATAAAAAAGCCATAGTAAAAGAGATGCTTCAAAGGCCACCACCCCTTAAAAAGGAAGGGACACCCTGTGACTTTGTGCATGTATGTAAGTGGCCTTGCAGTTGAGAAGTGGTGGAAATGCTTTTCTGAAAGTAAAAAACCAGTTGGCTATGATTCATAAGCATCTAATTCTAAATCTACTTTACTATAGATATATATAGGGGTATGTATGGGTTTTTAATTTTCATTATCAGTTTAAGGGAATCCTACTTTGATTTCTCAAAAAGTATGGACTTTATTCTTTGGTCCTTTTTCTTGTCACATTAGTTCTCTGTTTCTTGCTTTCATGAACTTATTATTATGGTCCTTTTTCAACCTTGTTTGGAGAGTAGCCTAACTGGCTTAGGACTTATTGGCTCTGATCCAATAAAGTCTAGATTTAGGAATTTTCGTTCACCTAATTCAGGGGAAAATTTTTGTTTTAAATTCTTGGTTTATCTTGATCATAACTAAATTTACTTTCAATGGTTGATTTAGATTTTATGTTTTATAACACATTTATTTAATTTTTCAGTAATTGAAATTATTTAGTGTTTAGACAGATTATCATAAGTAATTTTAATGCATAAAAAATCAAACAAAACCTTGATATTGAGTCTTCCCCATCCTCAGTATCTAATATTTGGACCATTTGAATCCCCTCATTAATTTCCTCTTGTCGGAACCTGGGGGACCTCTGTTCTAGAGCCATAATCTGGAATATTTGGCTTGAACGAAACAATCGCATTTTTAACCTTACTTGCCTACCTATTATTTCAATTTTATACAAGTCTGCTAATATGCTGCTTTCTTGGCTTTCAACAGATTTAGAGAACCTTCATCAGGATACCACGGAGGCCACTCAGAGGATCAAGCGCTCTCTCAACTTCCTGGGCACTAGACCCACTGATTTCATCGGCGATTCGGTGCACACTGCTGATCAGGAGTAGTCCTCCTATCCTTATTGCTGGGCAGGCCTGTGTCTCCAGACGGTTGACTTCGCCGTCCCAGCTTGTCTCATTTTATCTTTCTTCCTGTCTTGATTTTGCTCACTGTTTTCCTTATCCCTGGTGAGGATTTCAGTTTGTTATTTTATTTTAGATTTTTCTTGTTCGCGATCTTTTCTACTATACTCCTCTGTTTCCTTCTTTTTAATAAATTAGTGGTTTATCCACTTTATTCCAAAAAAAAAAAAAAATCAACCGTATTTTGTTATTGTTTTCCGTGTTTACTTATTTATAAAAATTGTTTTACAAAAATATGAGATAAAATAGCAATTATTATAATAGATTAATTGGTACTTTATTATTTTTTGTTTACAAACATAGTGCTCAAATTCTACTCGTGATTTATCTATATTTTTTTAAAATAAACCATTACATTTTTTATCAGCAAAAAAAAAAGACAATCAACATGCAAGAATGGTATAGAAACAATAAACTAAAATATATTAAATTTATTTAGTGCATATATTGTACTAGCATAATTATAATTAGATAAAGTAATGATATAGTGTAGAAATGAGTATATTGTAACATAACACATCCAACATATGTGCATGTAAAACAAACAAAAACACATGTTTATTTGTCTTGGAAAAAAAAAAAACCATTATTTGGTAGGGTAATAGGGTTTGTAAAGTGTGGGGAAGTAAGGGCATGGGTTGTAGGTTAAACATGAGACAACACACCTCTGTTGCCTTGTGAACCCATTGACAGTAGCGGTCTGATCAAACCTCAGAGTCTTTTTCACCAACTTTCACATGTCTCCAAACAATACTTCACCATTAGTGCATCCTAAAATTCATGCCAACTCTTTAGACATATTTTGTTTTATTATTTGTGCATATCAACTCATTATTTTGTATAATATAGCTCCTATATATTCAACATATTTATACGGTCTCGATCGACGGGAACTTGGCCGATGACTTTTCAAACTTGATCCAAAATAGAACAGCCATGAACATATGATCTTTTATATGCAATTATCTTTTGTAAACTCTATATTTTAATTTATATAAAAAAACAATTTACATTCAAGTTTTATTTTTCTTTTGATTCTTTATAATTTTTTTTTCTTTAATGTATAAATGTTTAATTATCTCTTGTGGTTATAATATATATGTATTTTACTTTATGCCCCTATATGTTATTTTTATATTTGTATTTGATCTCCTTAATATAGTTTAAGTGGTTAATCCACCATTTTTTGTTTTAATATGAACGAGATTAAGCTATGTTTTTATATGTTCCGTGTAAAGCTTGGTTACTAAATAATTGGTGCATATATCAATGGGTGAGGAGCCCAACGGTACTCAGGGTCCTCTTGTGTTGGGGAGGCGTGAGTTCGATTCCCATGAACCATGCTCCCCGCTTTCCAGAGGGTGAGGACGTGGCGGTGATACCCCTGTCCCACATACGGCCCAGAGGGTTGGCGCTTGTCGCCCTACCTAAATAATAATAATAATAATAATAATAATAATAATTGGTGCATATCAAGATAGGTTTTTTTTGCCCATGGTTGTTATCAGATATTTTTAGGTGATATTCTAATATCACCCTATCATATATAATGTAATTACTTAGAAATCAAACATGATATTATTTATGCGGTTCATCATATTTGAGGTCGTTATTATTTTTATTTTATTATTTTTATAAAAACTGTTGTTGGAGTTGTACTTTAAAATTTTTGAAAAATAAAGTTAGAAAGGATAATTTTTGTTTGGTGAAATGAAATAGTAAAAAAAACACTTACTAATAAGTTTCTTTATATGGTTATGCGGCTTTTGATTATAAGAGAGATTTGTTGAAGCATTTATTATTGATATCAAACACATTTTTTATTTTCCTAACTTTTAAAATTTTAGTGAAATCTATTAACTGATCTACATTATCATAATTAATGCACGAAATATGATAATACTCATCTTGATTAAGCAACTACAAACAATTATCTCCATCGATGATTATGATATAAGAGTTTACTAGTATCGTTTCATCTGATCGTCTATTATCTTATATTACATATGTTATACCTGTTCCAATAAAAACATTATAGCAATTTTTTTTTAAATATAGTTTTATAATTTTATTTATTTTAGATATTATATATATTATAATTACATAAATTTACATTCACATTACAATACATTTGTTAAAAAAAAAATTAGCAGATGATATTTTATAGGAGTTCCCAAAAAATTCCAAAAAAAGAAAGGAAAAAAAGAAAGGTCATTTGAAGAATGTGAGAGAGAGACCATGCAATTTGGTCCCCTTTTAGACCTAACTCACAAACTCACCCAAGTATGCCAACCAACATTGTGGTCCATATTCAATGCCTAACCCTGACCCAACACCCAACCATCCCTCTTTGTTTTTTTCTTATTACACCACCCAATAAATAAATAAATAAATAAATAATGATGCATGAGAAAATTTAAAATTTTTTTAGTGATTAATTAATACATTAATTAATTATGCTAGGTAGACAAAAGGCCATTTTTGGGACCATGACCTATTGAACTACGCAAGTCTAGTGTCACGTGATATTATTTTATACTCCATATAAAAATTATTTACAAATATTTGAATTTAAGGGAATTGATGAGTGAATGATTTAGTGCTTGACAATTATAACCATCTTTGTATTAAAGCCAACTTAAAAAAAAGGAAACATCACTAACTTTCTTTAACCTTATCATTATAGTTTTAAGTATTTCTTCGTATTTAATTAAAGGTAAACTCTAAACTAAGTTAAGATTAAGATATTATTATTCTTAATTGAATACATTATTGTAACAAAAAACAGTGAATATTTGTATATATGCTTTTGTTCAATAAAACCAAATAAATATCTTTGCTAATAATTTTAAAATGGGAGAATTATATGTAAAAATCATGGATAATGTTTGGGAGGTTGAAAAGGCAGCTGAAGTTGCAAAACCACTTCATGTGAAGAAGTAAAAAATAAAAATATTAATATAATGTCAAGAAATTATTTTTCATTAAAAAAAAAAGATAGGCAGGAAACATGAGGGAATAGTCAAATCTCAAACAGTTACTCAATTTTGAATTTTGAATCGAGAGTTAAGACCTCAAAAATTACTCATAAAAATCACAAGTAATTATAAGTTCTCAAAAAGAAATCAGAAATAAATAACAAAATTTAGTAGTTTAATTAATTAATATTTTTATTTTATTTTATACATTTTCAAGGTTTGATTACAGAACCCAAGCAAAACCATCAGTACATAATCCAACGGTTCAGAACGATCCAAGCATCGTGATCATAAATAAAAAATTTTAAAAAATAATTTTTTTTTGAAAAACCCCCGGAATTAATTTATATTTCTCTCACTGTCTTTTTC
Source organism: Dioscorea cayenensis subsp. rotundata (assembly GCF_009730915.1). Taxonomy (NCBI): domain Eukaryota; kingdom Viridiplantae; phylum Streptophyta; class Magnoliopsida; order Dioscoreales; family Dioscoreaceae; genus Dioscorea; species Dioscorea cayenensis. The sequence continues at coordinate 20,791,459 of NC_052484.1, read as the reverse complement.
TCTTCCCTTCAACCAAGGAGCTCTGTGGTTCGCTGCCAACTCTTTCTCTTCTCCCAAGCTTTGCGAGAAGAGAAAAGCTCCGAGCTTTCTCCCCAAATCTTCACCAAGTTCTCATCAATGGCTTTCCATTCCCTTCTTCTACTCGTCTTCCTCTCTGTTGCAGACTCTAGTGTGGTTGTTCTTGGTAGCCCGGAGCTCAGGGCGTTAATGGAGGTGAAGGCGGCGCTTGATCCGAAGGGGATGGTTCTGGCGTCTTGGACGGAGGACGGTAACCCGTGCGGCGATTTTGATGGAGTGGCGTGCAACAAGAATGGTAAAGTGGCGAACATCTCGCTTCAGGGAAAGGGACTCACTGGCTCCATCTCCCCCGCTATAGCCCAGCTGAAATGTCTCTCTGGGCTGTATCTCCATTACAATGTTTTGAGTGGAGTGATCCCGAAGGAGATTTCTAACCTCACTGAGCTCACGGATCTTTATCTCAACGTGAATAATCTTTCTGGGAATATCCCTGAGGAGCTTGGTAACATGGCCAGTCTTCAAGGTGAGCTTGCTTGATGTTTGACAGTTATTGCATAAAAGTTGGGTTTACAAAGAAAAGATTAAATTTTTACGCTGGATTTCTTTTCTTCGTTCTTTTTACCAGTTTGCTTCTCTTCTTTTTCTTGTTGTAGTTTGAGACTTTGGTCTTCAAGTGTGGTAGGTTGTGTTTTTTCTTTGCATTCTTTTCAAAGCTTGGATTTTTATTTTCCTATTTTTCCTCTCGCCATTAATGTTCAGACGACTTAAAAAGCAGAAGACAGCTTCAACCTTTCTCATAAGTTTTTAACTTTGCCCCATGCTATCCTTGAATCTACCTTTTTTTGTGTTTCTCTTTCGTTAACTCTACTGAATAAGAGTTTGTTTTTAAGATTTTTACTGGTGCAGTTGGAGTTTTCTTCTCTTCTACAGTTCTACTGAAGTTCTCTCTATATTTAGATCTTCTTTATTGTTTGAAAAATTTGAATGTCTGGTTTTAGATACCAAGAGTTTTCCGATTGTGGAAGTTTTGTATGTGTGGTTGTTGATTATTTATGATTGTTTTGCATTGTTTGAACGAAAAGGGTTTCCTTCCTACTTATTTAGATCATTTATGATATTAAAGGTGGCACATTTATGATTTTTGACCTACTTCTTGGGTTGTTCTTTGTGATAGATTTTAGCATTTATCTTCACTCGTCTTATGTTACTTTGCTTGCCACCCTTTTCTCATGCAGTTCTTCAGCTGTGCTATAACCAGCTAACAGGGAGTATACCAACCCAGTTAGGCTCTTTGAATAGGCTGGCAGTTCTTGCTTTACAGTCTAACCATTTGAGTGGAGCTATCCCTGCAAGCTTAGGGGATCTTACACAGTTGATGCGCTTAGATTTGAGCTTCAATCATCTTTTTGGTTCTATCCCAGTGAAGCTCGCTCAAATCCCACAGCTAATTGTCCTCGACCTTAGGAACAACACCCTTTCCGGCAGTGTTCCTCCTGGTACTATACCTCCCTCTCATCATCTGTATATTAGATTTAATTTCATTCGTGAACTGAAAAATGTATGTTTTTATCTGGTGATAGAGTTGAAGAGATTAAATGAAGGATTTCAGTATGGAAACAACACCAATCTATGTGGAGTTGGGTTCTCATCGTTGAGAGAATGCACCTCTGCTGATGTCCTCAACCCGAACCGGCCTGAACCATTTGGTCCGGGTGCTAATGGTCTAACTCGGCAAGGTATCCCGCAGTCAGCTGATGTAAATTGCAATAATACTCAGTGTGTGAAGTCATCGAAATCCTCTGCTGGAGCTATTGTTGGTGGGATTGCTGCGGTTGCTGTTGGAGGGTTGGTTTCTGGGCTTCTAGCTTTCTCGTGGTATCGTCGACGGAAGCAAAAGATCGGCAGTGCATTGGAGGTCTCTGATAGCCGTCTTAGCACTGATCATCCAAAGGACATTTATCGGAGGAGTGCCTCTCCTCTTATCAGCCTTGAGTATTCCAATGGTTGGGACCCTTTGGCCGATGGAAGAAGTGGTGTTGGGTTTTCTCAGGAGGTCTCTCAGAGCTTTAGGTTCAATTTGGAGGAGGTGGAATGTGCAACTCAGTACTTCTCGGATGTTAATTTGCTTGGTAAAAGCAATTTTGCCGCAACTTACAAGGGAATTCTACGCGACGGAACTATGGTTGCAGTGAAGAGCATTAACAAAACCAGCTGTAGAACTGAAGAGTCTGAGTTCTTAAAGGGATTAAAGATATTAACGATGTTGCGACACGAGAATCTTGTGGGATTAAGGGGCTTTTGCTGTTCAAGAGGGAGGGGGGAATGCTTCCTTGTTTATGATTTCATCAGCAATGGGAGCTTGTTACAATATCTGGACGTCAAAGGTGATGAGAATCATAAGCTTCTTGAGTGGTCTACAAGAGTTTCTATCATCAAAGGCATTGCTAAAAGGTATGACCTGACTTGCTCATTGTTGCCATGCTTCAATGTTTGTCTGTGAATGAAAAAAAGTCACATGTCAATCTGACAATTGCTTTGCATGATCATGATATGTTAAAAATTTGTTGTCTTTGCATGAATAATGTTTAACTTGATTTTTAGTTTTACTGATAATATTCATTCCATTGCAGGCATTGAATATCTACACAGCAATAGAGGCAACAAGCCATCACTAGTCCATCAAAGCATTTCGGCGGAGAAGGTCCTCATCGACCACCATTTCAAGCCTCTGCTCTCCGGGTCTGGCCTGCACAAGCTCTTGGCGGATGATGTTGTTTTCTCGACTCTCAAAGCCAGTGCCGCCATGGGCTACCTAGCCCCCGAATACACCACCATTGGCAGGTTCACAGAAAAGAGCGACGTCTACTCCTTCGGCGTAATCATCCTTCAAATCCTCACTGGAAAACACAAAGACCCCTCCTCGTCCCAAACCCGAAGTGGAGTCTAATAAGCTCGAAGACCTCATCGATGAAAATCTGAAAGGCCACTTCTCCAAACCAGAGGCAGCAAAGCTTGCCAGCATTGCATTGCTCTGCACAAGTGAAATTCCAAACCAGAGGCCCACAATGGAAACTGTGCTTCAAGAGCTAAACAACACTTGCTAGTCATCATATCATTATCATCATCTCCTAAATTAACACTGGTTTTGTAGTGCAGCTGACCACTGATCTAGAGAAACACATGGGGCTGTCCTTTCACCTGAGGACCTCAATGTCATGTATCATTTGTGTTATTTTTCAGTTGTTGTTGGAGAAGAGAAACATGTGATCTCTGTATGGGCAGTAGATGATGCAGGAATTGATGTAGTTAAATTTCTATCTTTAGTTTTCCAGTAACAATGTGATGTTTATATCTGGTTTGTCTGCACTATGGAATGGTTCCAACAACAAAAGGAGCAGGTGGTGGTGGATGTTACTGCTGCAACTTGTGATTCTTTTGGTGCTGTGGTCTTGTGACTTTGGTCCTTTTGTCTTGATGTGTTCATTGTAGTATGGGATGGTTTGCTTTTGGTCTCCCTTCTCAATCAATCTCTCTTTTCAGCACTGCTTGCTAGACTTAAAAGTTAAAATTAATTCCTAAACTTATGTTTTAACATTGTGATATATGTTAATGTTATAACATTAAGGATGAGAAATAGCGTTATATAACCTTTATCATTAACCATTGATTTTTTTATTTTTTATTTTTGGTTTGTGGGATTGGTACTTATCATTTGATATATTTAATCTGTGAATATTCATTCATAATATAAGAAAAAAATAGAAGAAATGTTGGAATGCTACATATAAAAGAAAAAGAAATATGTTCAAACAAAAAGCAAAATGACCATTAAAAAAAATTATTGCAGTGTTGACTTACATGAAAGGTCAGAAAATGCAAAATGGCAAGCATTATATCTTTTAAATAATTTTTTTTTAAAATAATAAAAAATAATGACCATTGAGTATAATAAATAAAACAAACATGGTTGGGTTGTTCTATTTAGAATACTTATAACTCAAAAAAAAAATTCCTTTGAAAATGTCAACAAAATGATCCAATTGGAGATTACCCCAAGCTATATTGATTTCGGGGAAATAAGTGGAGAAGTTAGGAGGTTATTTTTTTTTATTTTTTTTTTAGTTTTTGATAAATCACTGAATTTTGATGAAATATCATTTTTATTTATTTTGAAAATATGCACTAAAATTATTAATCATTTCAAAGATAGATCATTCAATAGATTAACATCTTTTATTAGTTGATATAGTTACTGAAAAAATCTAATTAATGCACCATTAAAAAATAATCTATAATGTCTATGTCAGCTATAATATTTTATTTTTTAAAAAAATCATTATGAGAAAGTGAGAGTTGTCTGTCAAAAAAGAAAAGTGAAAGTTGTTAGACTTGTGTTCTATTTATTTATTTATTTTATTTTATACTAAAAAGACTTCAATTTATTTTTTTTTGAAAAAAATTAATAAAAAAAATAAAAAAAGTAGAAGGTGATTTGTCCAACAATCCAATGTAAATAAATAAATAAATAAAAATTAAATTCTTACAACATCTCTCGCACATGCGTCTCACGTGCTAAAGCATTCCTAAACCCACGCTGTATTGCGCGCGCGCGCGCGCAGCTCCTAAAACCTTCATCGATCGTTTCATGGTCATTCTCCGAACCTCTTCTCTCTTCCTCGCTCTCCGATGCTCTCCTCCTCCTTCTCTTCGCTCCTCTCCCTTCTCCCTAAACCCTAACCCTCTCTTCCACCGCCTTTCCTCCTCGTTCCGCTGTCATCGTGCAATGTCCGGCCAGCGTACTGTCGCCGATGTCCTTATGGGCGCCGCCCGCGCCGCTGCCAAGAAGAACACCAAGAAACCATCCACCGCCACCACCACAACTTCCTCTGCCCCTGTCCCCTCCGATCCCCAGCCTGAGGACGCTGCCCCACCTCCAAAGAAACCTAAAACCCTAGATGGAACTGCACATTCCGATCCCGAGCCCAAGAACTCGATTCTTGAGCTCAAGAAGAAAGGGCATGATTTCAACCCTAAGGCCGCTGCTTCGTGGAAGGACGGGGAACCTGTCCCTTTCCTCTTCCTCGCCCGCGCGCTTGACTTGATCTCGAATGAATCGGGACGGATCGCGATCACCGATATTATTTGCAATGTTTTCCGGACTGTCATTGCTACCACACCCGGCGATCTCCTTCCAACTGTTTATCTTTCGGCTAATAAGATTGCTCCGCCGCATGAGGGTATTGAGCTTGGGATTGGGGACGCTTCGATTGTCAGGGCACTTGCAGAGGCTTATGGACGGAAGGAGGAGCATGTGAAGAAGCAGCTCAAGGTTCTGCTTTGAAAGAATGCCGTTCGCATGCTTGCTTGTTTGGGTTACTTATGGTCTGATTTGTTTTGGTGGCAGGAGTTGGGTGACTTGGGCCTTGTTGCAAAGGCTAGCCGTTCATCTCAGATGACAATGCGCAAGCCCCAGCCTTTGACGATTGCCAGGGTCTTTGACACATTCCGGGCCATTGCAAAGGTTTGGTTTCTTTTTCCTAATCAGGATTGCAAAAAGTTTAGCATTTTTATGATGATGAACTAATGTTTATTAATGAGTGTTCAGAATGATGCATTTAGTTAAGCACATGTGCCTACGGTTCACTCTTGATGCAAGTATCCAAGGATAATGTTAATGAGGATCAAAGTGTTTAATTGTGCCACTGCTTTGTTAATTTTTTTCTGAGAAGCATCATATCATGTTTTTAGGCAGAATATATTCATGTAAGTCTAATGATATCTCGCTGCGGTATATGCTTTACCTTTAAATTGTTCCATTCTTTTCATTTTTTTTTATGTTTAATTAATTGTCATGCTTGCTTTCTATTGAGTTTTGAAAGGAATCTGGAAAGGATAGTCAGGACAAGAAAAGGACTCACATAAAAGGACTTCTTGTTGCAGCAACTGATTGTGAACCTCAGTATATAATTCGTCTCCTGCAGGTTGTAACCTAATTTGGCAATTGTTTATTCTGCTTAATTTCTTCTTTAAGTTTCTTTGAATGATTGCTGCAGTCAAAAATGCGAATAGGGTTGGCAGAGAAAACTGTTTTAGTAGCTCTTGGTCAAGCAGTTGTATATGCTGAAAAACCTAAAGTTGCTTCTGAGCAAGTTCAGTCTTCACTTGAAGAGGTTGGTTATCTATGTTACTTAAACAAACGAAATTATTTTATTTAATTTTCATGAAAACAAGATTTGATACAATTGGCAAACATTGTGTGCATATGCCAATAACATTGTTAATTTATGCAAGTACTGCAATTGTGATGGGAACCATTTTTCATTTGATACACTGAATTTTGATAGCTTCCTCTACAAATTTGTAATTTTAATTTTCTTCTTACTGCTATAATTCGTTTTAGTCTTTCTCCAGGAAGGCTTCTTTACCTGTGGAAGCTAATAGCAACCATGATTTATGGTTTATCAATTGTCCACACTTCTTTGTGTAATTTAATGAGCTCGTACATTGCCAATTCATTATTTTCATGGCTGCAATTTTCATTTCTATCTCCTCTACAAGGCTATAATCATACACAATAAGGTTTATATGGCTCTTTTTTGTGGTGACATTGAGGTCTTTAGATGTGTGCAACATAGAGGTATGAACTTATAAAGCATAATCTGGTATGGAAAAGTGGGACTAGTCATTTTGACAGACTCTTTTATCGCACAATCTCTTCTATAATTCAAGTTCTGTTTAATAAAGTGCTCTAGTCTATTTGACTGGTGCGGAGCATTCTGGTATTACCGTATTAGTGTGCAAATCAATGGCAATATTTGTGTTAAGAGAAGGGCATGACTATGTTTTCTTTTAGCCTGATTAGTATGTCTCAACTATGGTACAATGGCTATGCTTGCTTCCTTCTTTTTGGTTAGTCTGATTTTTTTTCCTAACACATTTCACTGATATTATATAGGCTGGAAAGATAATCAAACAGGTGTATTCAGTGCTTCCTGTGTATGACAAAATTGTTCCCTCTCTTCTTCATGTTGGTGTGGGGAAACTTCAAGAAGTATGTGATTTTTCTTTGGGTGTGCCTGTTGGACCCATGCTAGCTAAACCAACTAAGGCTGTCTCAGAGATCCTTGACAAATTCCAGGGCATGGAATTCACTTGTGAATACAAATATGATGGTGAACGTGCTCAGGTAATTATTTTTACTTTATTTTCCCTCATTCAATTCTATGTTTGTTAATGTACGTCTGTTAATGTAATTTCTGTCCTAATTTCTTTCGTAAAATATAGATACATTACATGGAGGATGGGTCAGTTGAGATATACAGTCGTAATGCTGAGCGAAATACTGGAAAGTACCCTGATGTTGTTAATTATGTATCAAGGTATTCAGTACTGTACATCTGGTATTGAATATATCTGGGTGAAACTTCACATCTGGACAGTTATGCACTGTTTGTTGCCAAATATTTGCAGATTCAAGAAGCCCTCAGTAAAATCTTTTGTGCTGGATTGTGAAATTGTTGCTTATGACCGTGAGAAAATGAAAATTTTGCCATTCCAGGTTCCATATTAATTATTGTTGTCAGTAGAGCATCTTCTTTATAATTTGTTTTTGCTGCATTGTTGAATTTTTGGATTTTAAGGTTGCATTGTGACATTTAAGTAGGCTGAATAAGTATAATTGGCAATATTTTTTCTTACTGTTTTTGGACTATAGAACAAATACTTACAGGGATATTTTTCCCTTGTTTGTTGTAAAGGCCTGTGGTGGTTGAAGGGAGATGTAGGAGTGGAGCAAATTTATGACATAGAACTACACAAAACTGCAGTGTGTTATAATGACAGTAGGGAATGTTGTGGGAAGTATTCTCATCTGAGTCTAGATGTGTGATGCAGCCCAATTCATAGAATTGAGAAATCCATGAATTAATCATCTTGGATTTTCCTCCAATGGGGCAATCTCCAGATTCTGAAAACGGATGAAATTTCCCGAGAATCACTTGGAAATTGTACTCAAATTACTCTTCAATTGAATTTCCAAGGGTAACACATCCAATAGACATTCTAATCCAACTAAACTGAAGGAATTTAAATTCTATCGAAAGGATTATTTATTGTATACATATCTAAAATAAACATATCCTCAACCAATTCAAACATGTTTTTTTTGGTGTGGAAAACAACTCAAAGATAATTGTCTGACTAATCCAACTGACTTCAACTATATCAAGGCGCGACAAAGGTATAACTATTGAAAACATGTGTGAAAGTTGAGAGAAAATGTTACAAAATTGTTGTACTAATTGATGTATGCCCCTTGATGAGGATGTCTGAAAATAATTGGATGATTTCGGCCAAATAGAGATGCTGAAAATGTAAATACTTTCTAACAGAACTAAATGGCCATGCTGGAAAATGCTACTGTTAGTAGAAATATGATCATTTGGACCCGTCAATGGCAGTCTGATGGCCTTTGGCGCACTGAGACACTGAGAAACATGATATATTCTTGTATTAATAAAATAAAGAAATCCACTACTTCTAGGGCATTTTTTTTTGTAATTCCTGTTTTTTTTTTCCTTCAAATTACACAAATTAATAAAATTTGGTAGTCTTATTTCTTACAGGATGAACTATATAATAAATAAAGTTTAATGAACTTGTTCTACCACTTTATGAGACTATATTGATTAGGTTATCACAATAAAGGAATTATGTTTTTTCGACTAGCATGCACCCAATGTATCTACACTAGTGAGTTAGAGCGTCTAACAGATCAGGGTGCTTTCGTGTGCTAAAGTTGTGTAAAAAGGTTTGTTTAATAAATAAATCTTCTATTTTCTGGATCTTTGAATCCTTTATGCCATTATACTTTCCAATTGAGATGTCGAGCACTTTCTTATTTCCTTATATTTGTGAAGCTTTGATAAGTATTTTCTTCTTTTTGCAGGTCTTGAGCACTCGTGCTCGCAAAGGTGTCATACTGAGTGACATAAAGGTTGCAGTCTGTACTTATGCCTTTGATATTTTGTATATTGATGGCCAACCCCTCCTAAAGGAACAACTCAAAGTTCGGAGAGAGGTATCAATTTTTTCATCCATGTTTTTACTTAGCATGACTTGTAGATGAGATGCCTTTATTAAGCTGATACACAGTTTTGGATACATTCTTTGTGAAAACCATGTCAAACATCAGCTTCTTTGTTATGTTTATTTAAGAGTCTGCAGTTCTCAGTTGAAAGTTCCAAGGCCTTTTTTTGTCTTAAGGTGTGGTTTATCATTGAATTTCTTGTAGCCACTTGATGAGTCACTAGCTGCTCTCACTGCAATAAATTCAACTGGCATCCCTTGAACCTCTTTGTCTTTTAAAAAGTTACATTGACCACTATACTGAGATACATCATTTGTTCAGCTGGGGCCTGTCAGACCATGCATGTACTGGATAATGTTTCCTCGGACTATAAAAGGGCCCAAATTTGAGTTGTGGCTCTTCCTTTTACCTTTTATTGACCCAGTAACCCTTGTTTCAGTCTACTGTAAAAGTTCATCTTCATTAATTTTGGGAGAACTGTTTGTTGTATATGAACTTACCAAGATCTGTTTTTGGCTATACTGCAGCATCTTTATAGGTCTTTCGAGGAAGTACCCGGAGAATTTAAATTTGCTACTACAATAACATCAAATGACCTTGAAGAAATACAAAAGTTTCTTGAAACTGCCGTCAACTCCAGGTATCTCCTCCTTTTCTTTTCCTTTTATTAGAAAGTGTCACCTCCTTTTTCTTGTTTTTGAGGAAGAATTGCCTCTTATTTGTAAGATGCATAATGTCTTGAGCTATTGTTATTGATCAGTTGAATTTTTACTATGAAGATCATTCTGTGAAGTGTTCAAGTCAAGTTTCATCTTCTATAAAGTTATAAACTTTATTTTTTATTCATTAATGTACTCTGGGATAACTATCAATTTCAAATTATATATCGAAAAGGTTTTAATTAATACTGTCATTGTCTGTGCAAACACTAATTTTCTGGTCATGTGTACTTATATGTGCATGTGCACTATCATATGTAACTTATGGATACTTCAGAATGGCAATTTAGTTAATTTGTCTATAAACGATCAAGCTAAGGTTTTATATGAGTTATATATGCTTTATTTTTTATGATTGATTGATGCTATTTCTGATTTGAAGTCCTAGGGAAGGGATTCACTCTGTCTGACGCATCTAATTACTTATCAGATGCCCATGTTTGGTTTGTTATCTTTCTATCAATGATTGGCTGCATAATCGGCTAAATGTTATTAGTTCTATGGAGTAATGTGAGAATTATCATTATTTGCATTTTGTTCTTTCACAGTTTTCTCTTGTTGTTCATTTTGGTTTATAATTGCAAAGTTTGGACAGTGCGTGAATCATTATTTCTGATGCAAGTGTAACTTCATTTTTGAAGACATTCTAACAAGGACTATATTTATCGGATTTTTTCCTCATCTGCTTGTCTCAATTTTTTTTATTCTTTATTTTATCTTCTTGTTCTTTAAGACGTCAAGGATCACAGGTCATACGTCTAATAATTCCTTCTTTATGAAGTTGTGAAGGATTGATTATCAAAACGTTGGATAAGGATGCTACTTATGAGCCTTCAAAGAGGTCAAATAACTGGTTGAAATTGAAGAAGGACTACATGGATTGGTGTGATGGCTATTTTAATTTTTAATCATTGGTATTCTGGGATATGGTTGTTGCACTTCAATTTCATATCACAGAGATTGAAATTCATATTTTAAATTTGGATCTCACTTATTTATTTCAGAGGTAGTATCACAAGGTTTTACTATGCGATATGTTTTCATGGTGATGGAATCTAACATTTCGGCCTCTGTACAAGTTTATTTTGTAGTTTTATATCATGCTCGTATTTTTAAGCTGTGAATGTGGGAATTGTATTGGTTGAGTAAATGAAATAAGAACATGTTCATAATGTGCATAAGGATAAGAATCTAATCGTTTATATTTGTGATAATTAGTCAAATAATTCAGCATTTTTAACATGGAAACTATTCTTTGAGTATTCATGTGAAGCCAAATAAGTTTTGTGCTTCTGATTTTTTTACTCTGTACTGCAAGTCTGTAAACATTATCATTCTTAAGTAGTGGTACAAAATTTTCTTCTTATGCTCTTCCCCAAATGTATCAAAGGATTCTGAAATCATTGCATTTTTTAACATTGCTAAGGAATAGTTTCTAATTGCATGTTTCATTCTATGATATTGTTGATCATATTAATTCTTGCTATTGAACTGATTTCCATAAATTTTATTTCTGCCCTTGTTTGTTCAGTGGTAAGTAACTTAATAGTTTTCTGTTTGCATCCATGCTGATAACCCTATCAATGTGTGCAGTATTGGTGATTCATTAGATTTGGTGCCTATTGCTGCATTCCATGGCCGTGGAAAACGTACAGGTAAGCATTCTATGTTATTTCTCCATATTTTCATATATGTATATTGTGCTGCATGTCTCCAATGCTTTTTTGAAGAGAATAAATTAATTACTTCTCTTTCACAGGGGTTTATGGTTCTTTTCTTCTTGCTTGCTATGATGAACAAAATGAAGAATATCAAAGTATATGCAGTATCGGTAAGTGAACTTTTACATGCGTAGAAATACCCCCTTTAATATCCTGTCTATATTCTTTATGTGAACCATGTCATGATGCTTAGGGACTGGGTTTTCTGAATCTCAACTTGAGGAATGTTCTAAAAGCCTTCGCAATAAAGTAATCCCTAAACCAAAGGTATTACTCAAAGTTTTATAATTGTTGTTGTTTCAGCTAATATTTGCTTTATTGTTTGTATTCTTTGTTTGTGCTTAATGGAACTCTAACAGCTGAATTCTTTTCTTTTCCAGCCATATTATCGTTATGCTGACACAATGAATCCTGATGTATGGTTTGAACCAGCAGAGGTGACTATATACCTGATCAGTAAACTCTTCTTTAAGTCCTTTTGGCACTATCATACTTGATTTCTTGTTTTCATGTACAGCATTTTTTATTTCCTTGCTAATTTCTTGGTGATCTTGCTCTCATTATACATTGCTATGATACCTTGAATTTATTCTATTATAATGTACTTATGATACTCTCAGACCCTCACAATATGCGAGATGGTTGAACAAAAGCAGTTTAGACCTATGTCGAATCCTTGCCATGCGTATATTTAGGCAGAGTGCCTCATCATAAAAACATCTTCTTTTTATTCTCCAATTCTTGTAATTGTTGTTAGCTTTATTAGAAAGATTAGCTTTTCCCACTTTTTGACTTTTGTTTTTACAGACTCCATGAATAAATTGCTCATTTTAGCTTTTTTTTTAGCTTTGAAGTATATATACAAGATGCTATCCATTTCTACTTTTTACTGTTGTGGCAAAATTTCCTTGTTTTCAATTTGAACCCATGACAGGTTTGGGAGGTGAAAGCAGCAGATTTGAGCATTAGTCCTGTCCATCGTGCAGCTAGTGGCATAGTAGACCCAAATAAGGTTAGAATAGTAACATATCTTTCTGCTGTTGGTGCTCTCCTTTTCTTTGCTCTTTTCTAACTATATAATCTGCAAGGTGGGGATTACTGTTAAATGAAAATATGTGGAGTTTGAATTGTTTTATTCTTTGATGTATTGCATCTCTTTTTATAAAGGGTATTTCTCTCCGATTTCCTCGTCTTCAACGTGTACGAGATGACAAGACCCCTGATCAAGCAACTACTTCGGAGCAGGTACTAGATTCCACTATCCAAGAACTTCTGAAAAGCATGACAAAAATTCTTATCTCTTTATTTAAGTTTTTGTTACGAAATATTTGTATCATATGGTGAATGCCTTTAGGTTGCTGAGATGTATCGTGCTCAGAAAATCAACCACACAAATAATCAAGATGATGACGAGGATGACTGAGGAACCCAGAATACTGTTGACCAAAGTTCTCTTAACGTGTTTCAAATGGGGTATGTTTTGTGTCTCGCTACTATGGATTTGAATCATGGAAATTTTTTTGTATGCTTGCCATTGGTAAATTCACAAAAAATGCATCTTCGATCTTCGATGCAAAATCTTACTAGATTTTTTTCCGACAGTTCTCTTAAAGTCCTACAGCCCGAGAGTCAAACCACATTACGATGCATTGAACAATGGGAAATAGTGAGAGAAGCAGGTGATATTTTATTGTTCTGTTCATTGAATGCTCTGACTTTTATGATATAAATTTTTGTTTTTAAAGAAACGTTGGTGGATGAAATACCAACCCTCCTATTATAGAGTAGAGTGGTGATGAAAGTCATTCTTGTTTTTGTCCTTTTGGCATTAATCGCTTGACCATTTTAGTTGTTTACTGGTTGCACTCTGGATTCACTTATTTTTATTTGACTTCATTGGGCGAATGAATGTGTTAAAATCAGAGGACTGGTTCTAATTTATGTACTTCGGTGATAAATTATTTTACTATTCTGGAATCTTAGTGTTGGTAATTTTATTGTATTCTCACATGCTGCCTGAACTACATAGCTTGAGTTTCCTTCAAATCTCACCAGATGCTTCTGAAGGGCAAGTTGGTTGAAGTGCCCTTATGAGTGAGTAGGAATGGTAACATGGAAAATTTATTAGCGTGGTGCATAGATATTGATATCGTAGTATAAGTATTCTATTGTATGCTTAAGTAGGCAACCCTTTCTTTGAGACGTTAGCAAAGTCACATTGTATTTTATGAATTTGAATTCCTTCTTCTGAACAATACTATATCTTTAGGAAGTGTTCCTTGGTTTTCACATCGTCCTGCTCTGCATATTCTCTAGCAAATTTGAGCAAGTATTTCCACGGATGGGATATAAAATTCAAGCCTCATAATTGTTCTCCATTATCTTCATGGGCCCGCCCATTCATGATTGAAAGGGAAAAAAGATTGCCCCTCTTGCTTCTGTAGGTCCCAATTGCTACGCTTTTATCTTGATAGAAACATGATGTAGCCTAACTGGAAGTTGGAGAAGAAAGCGCCCATTTCAAGCCCTTGTGACGCCATTGAATCGTTAGTGCGTTGCAAATTGAAGAGGAACAAAACCTTAACAATCTTTTTCACTTTACGTTTTATACAAAAACTCTTGAACAGTATCTGTGTGATTTCTTCCTAAGTTTTATGGAGTGTTAGATTTTCCTCTCTATTCTCATTTTTCATAGACGCTCTGTATTTTTATGGTTCTATTTCAAGTCATCTTTATACTGATTACGCTCTAATTTTTGTTTTCAGCTCTTGTCATGATGTGTGCCCTGCCGCGGCTGTGTTAGGTAAATAGTCTCTTCAGCCATGGATTATGTGATCTTTTCTTCGGACAATGAAGTATCCTTACAAGACATGCATGATGTACTTGATTTATCTTGTTACTTAAAATTACCCTCCATCACTTACATTTTCACTGTAACTGATAAAAAAGCTGTCGTAGTGTATCCTGTTTTTAAGCTTTTCTCTCTTTTTTCTCTTCTGCCAAATTTGTCGGTTCTAGTCGACGTTTTACCTACTGACCCTGATGGATGGGAAGAGCATTAAATGCATATGAACATCCTCTCATCAATCAGAAACATCATCTTAATGATTAAAACGAAAAAGGACCACATTAAAGGGTCTAAACTATTCACACAAATACCCTAAACAAGCAATAATAACTCCACACTACTACTAAAAATGCCAATCATCATAAAAGCTGGCACCACTCTTTGTCCGGTAAAGATGCTTAAAAAACTTAAGCCTCGATCCACTTCCTACGGGGTGATCGGACTCTGAACACATGCTCTTCACCCGTGCACTCATCGACCCGAACAACCCACTGGCTCCGCCTGGCCAAACCGGGCGGCACGCGCGCAACCCTGAGCCCATGACCGATAGGCAACAAATCAACCCTGAGCCCTCCATCGCTGGAGCACGCCTCTTTATGAAACGCATTGTATCCGACAACGAGTCCACCACCAGACACCTCCATCGCCCTTCTCTCGGCCACCTCGAACACCCTCTCGTGCTTTTCCACATCACAATCGACAACCACAAAGTCCGCCCTTCGATACACCCCTGCCAACATCTCCCCTGCGTCACCAACCACCATCTCCACTCGCTCCATTGCTTCTCTTCCCAGTTGCATGACCGATGCTTGGAGCTCGTCTTGGCCTGGGACTATGCACACGACCCGGCCCCCGGTTTGGTGTGCTGCTGATACCAGCGCCAGTGTTGTTGACCCTGCTGACACGGCACACACTTCCACCATGAGACGTGCGCCATTTCCTGCTGCCATTGCTGAGATGAACTCGGCCACGTCTGGCTCCATGGTATTTGTTCCCCTGCAAGAAGAGGTTTTGCTGCTGGTGCTCTTTGCTTATTGTTTTCAAGGTCCGGAGAAAGGCTTTAGTGGCATTCTCTGCTGACCAAGCCATTTGATCTCTTCCTTAATTTTTTGATGATGAGAGACTCTTTCTCTTAATTTCTTCTATATATCAGTCAGTGTATATGATATGATATAGGCTATTAGCTAGGATGATGGTACCATGAGGTTGAGAAAGGACTTATTTATAAGCGGGAGGTTTCAGGCAGTGCAGGTGAAAAGTAATGGGGGGATAGTCATAGATAATGTTTATTAATTATTACTAGTCTACTGAGAATTTTAAGGGTCCCTCCTCTATCTCACTCATACAAGCAATGTAATCCCTCACATGCACGTGTCCGTCCAGTGCTCCTTCACATAACGATATACTGTTTACGTGTTGGAAAACTAACTTGCATGCCCAGCTGCCAATGCTCCCATTTTACTCAAATTAACCCCTTCCTAATTAGTTTCTTAATTGTCATTGTGAATGTATCTCTTTTTGTATAAATTAAAGAGGGGTTCACTTCAAAGTTCAAACAATGACTTATCTATTTCAGTTAATTATTTCAGATGGTCATGTCTGTGGATAATTTTCCCTTTTTCAAATAGTATCATTCACATGGGATAAGTCTAAATAGCACTTCACCTAATATTTTATTCTTGAAATAGGAAAAAGAAAACGAATACAACCTGGATTCCACCTGATAGTTCATAACTATTAAGGCGGCATGTATCTGCCGCTCATTTTATGTTTATAATATTAGATTCAGATCTATCTAAGGATTGAGATCACGTGGAATCAAGTGATGCATGTATAAATATATATTTACATATGTGCTCATTTTCCTATGAGCTTCCTTCTGGTTACTTTAATATATATTACACTTATATATACTACTTAAACTTAAAAAATATTAGACTTGAATTAGCCAAGATGCATGCTTCCGTATGTAACCGACCAGAGAAAAAGAAGTCCAAGTTTTGAAGATCACCAAACCTTTGTAGTATCACCATGAGACAATCCAACATTAAGCACAAGCTCTCATTTTTTTTTTTTTTGATTAAACACAAGCTCTCATGTTGTTCCCCACCCTACCTCACATTGGAATTCTAAATTTCATATTTAAAAACTTTCTATAAAGGCTCAGCCTTTCAGGAGAAAGAGAAAATTTTCTTTAGAACCAATCTTCTTTAATTCTTTTTTAATATCTAACAGCCACACCTATGGATTCTTTTTTTTCTAACATTGTACATATATATTGTAAACATTGTTATAATAAAAAAAGATATAATTAAAAATAAAATAAAAAACATCAATAATACATAAGAAGCACCAAAGTAAAGATGAAAAAGAAATTTACCCAAATACCATGCCTTGAAAATTATAAAGAAGTTCTAATTGAGTGAATATATGTCATATCATTTATGAAAACAAACTCTCATAGAAAATGTGAATAAAATTTTATGAGTAGTATTCTACTTTTGAGCAGAAAGGAGAACATATTGTACTACATATTAATTGTACCTGGATGAAAACAGGTTCATGATGTAGACTAAAAAGAACTACTTTTCATTGCTTGTCAGAGTTCCTTACAGACAAGTAGCTCAAACAGTGTCTCCCATGGCAATGGCAAAAGGAATTTCTCATGTAACTATGAATCCAAGACTTGGTGGCTAGATCCAGCTCAAAACTTGGCCCATTTTACACACTTGTTGCTTGTTTTCTAGTTTAATCATTCATGTCTTCATGGATCTCTTCTTCTTTTTGAGGTCCATCACTGTTTCAATTATTTCCTCCATTTCATTCTTTAATCACCTCATTAACATTCATTTTTAATACAATTTTTTGTTACTAATTTTTGAGAGTTTTTTTAAAATAAATTTATACATATATATTTAATGTAGTTGTATAATCTGATTTGAGAGGATTTTAAAGAAGACTTTTAATTTTTTTAAAGAATTTTTCTACCATTTATTTATGTGTTAGTTTTGTTTGTATTTAATGTAATGGGAAATGTTTAATATCATTTATTTGTTTGCATTAAACATTTCATTAGATATTTCAAATTATAATTATTAAAAAATATATTTTTATTTTGTGAGAAAATTATACCAATAATTTGTTTATTGATTGAAGTTTAGTTATTAGAATTAACTCAAATATCAAACTCTTCTAGACTCTCGATCTCAATTAAATGGTTCAATCATCTAGTATTCAAATAAATGCTAGGTTAATAAAAATATTTCTAAATATTATTTTATAATTATGAACTATTTTTTAATTATATGATATGTAATATATATGTATATATATAATATTTATTACTATTTGTTGATTATAAAAAATAAATTATTTGAAGGAAAAAGCACATTGTTAATTAATTTTTGTTTATATTAAGTATGTTATTAATAATTAAAAAATTAATTGTACTTATTTGTTTGTACCATAAATGTTCATGAGACTTTTCAAAACTAGATATACCACTAGTTTCTATTATAAAGAATTATTTAATCATAATTTTCATTATATGTCTATATATAATATTGACTTAAAACCCTTAAAATTATAAAAACCTTTTGCAAAATGAGGTAATTCGCCTAGTTATGATTAATTTATAAGAATAAATCTATTAAAATTTATGTTTACTAATTATGAATGTGTGTGAGTATATATATATATATATATAGATATATATATGATAAACATTACCTGCATATGTATATATATGATAAACATGACCCTGCATATGTTTTTGGAGTTATTTTTCTCTAAAGATGTTTAATAATAACCATTAGATGATGATATAACAATATACTAAAAATTATGCGGAATTGGTGTCTAATACTATGTATAATTACTGTTATATGCTGTTTAATATTATCATAACGGTAACATCCAATAGTATTATGGGATGTCGCTAGAGGATGTACCCTAATAATAATAATAATAATAATAATAATAATAATAATAATAATAATATATTAATAATAATAATATTATTATTATCTCACTCATTGTTTTTAGCTCAGCTGTGAGAGTAACAAGTATATGATTGGGCCACTAAACGTAAGCCCAACTATAAAATATTTTTTCCCAACTTTTCAACGTAAGGCCCAAGTTCAGATTGTTTGAGTTTATTTTTGCTAAGACATATATATATATATATATATATATATATATATATATATATATATATATATATATATATATGGCGTTTATATTGACTTGTTGCACCGGAAATGAATTGTTCTCTGGTCTAACTTAACGACGTTCAAGCCATAGAAAATAGATCGATGACTGATAAAGTGATGGAGATGATGGAAATAAATTTGATAGGATCTTGGATGGTCTAAAAAAAAAAAAAGAGATTTCTAGTCTAAATGTGTAGTATTTTTTTACAATTAATACATACAGTAATTATTATTTAAGACAATATAATACATAGTAATATTTTTCATCACTATCAAGCGTTGATAATTAGATGTTTAAAAATTTATTTTTATAAATATTCATAAAAAATGTAAATTCATATATATATATATATATCATCACATGAGTGCAGGACAAAAAGAAAAATAAAGGACATTAACATAAATCAATTTACATAAATAAATAAATAAATAACTTGCAAAACTTCCATATTTTTTTAAAAATAAAATCTAAAAATTAAACAACCGATGGTATCTTATCTAAGCGCAGAGACATGTTCTTTGGTAATTAAAAATTTACCCAAATATTCATGTTACTAAAATTAACTAAACAAATAAATATAGTCTCATCACTATACTATTCCCACCTGCAAATCTCCCCCATTACATCCAACTGGACCAACTCCCACTAAACTAAACATAGTATCCAAATCCAATCCATCATCTCTACAACCACCACCTTCGCCATCCTCCTCCATGGCCGGCGTTCCGGTGCCGGACGGCGAGCTTCAGAAGCTAATGAAAATAACACTCACAATCATAGCATGCATGTCCTACGCCCGTATCATCTCCTCCAAAACCTCACCGGGATATCTCCGTCTCACTCTCCTTCTCCCAATCCTCTCCTCCTTCCTCTCCTCCTTCTCCTTCTCCTCCGTCCACCTCCGTGGCATCTCCGCCTTCTTCCTCTCCTGGCTTTCTATCTTCAAGCTCCTCCTCCTCTCCTTCTCTCTCCCTCCTCTTCACCCTTCTCTCCCTCTCCCTATCTTCATCGCCACCGCCTCCCTCCCCGTCAAACTCCACTCCTCCTCCCTCCTCCATCTCCACTACTCCTCTTTCCCTCTTCTCCTCCATCTTCAAGCTTCTCCTTTTCCTTCTTCTCCTCTCTCTCTATCCCTACAAACATCTCTTCCCTTCTTACCTTCTTCTCGCTCTCTACTGTTTCCACATCTACCTCGCTTTAGAGCTGGTCCTATCCTCCGCCCGCTTCCTCGCCGGAACTCTTCTCGGCCTCGACCTTGAACCCCAGTTCAACGCTCCTTATTTCTCCACCTCTCTCCGTGACTTCTGGGGTCACCGCTGGAATCTTATGGTCACTAGCATCCTCCGTCCTTCTGTTTACCATCCCGTTCGCTCTCGGTTTGGCACCGCCGCCGGTGTTCTCGCCGTCTTCTTCGTCTCCGGCGTCATGCACGAGCTCATGTTCTATTACTTGACTTTGTCTTCGCCTACCGGAGAAGTTACGTGTTTTTTTATTCTTCATGGGTTTTGCATGGTGGTTGAGGGTTTGTTTGCTCGCCGGTGGAAATGGGGTGGTGTTCATCCGGCGGTGGCGCCGCCGTTAGTGCTTGGCTTTGTGGCTGTCACTGGGTTTTGGCTCTTCTTCCCGCCGATACTGAGGACGGGAACGGATGAGAAGACGCTGGAGGAGTGCGCCGCCATGGTTGCGTTCTTGGAGAAGGGTGGTCGAGCTTTGCTGGATCGGATCGGGTTGTTGTTTAATCGGGTCTGAACCCGTTAACTATTGACTTTGACTTTGCTTTAAGTGGGTGATGTGCTGTTCTTTATTGTTTTCTTTGAACAACCCATACCCACCCATTTTTTTTTGCTTTTTGGTTAATAATAATAAATAGTAGCAAACCCATTGATATTTAATTAAGAATATCACTGAAGAGTTGATTTTTTCCTTTAAATAATTGGATACAGCTCTCACATGAACACAAGAAGGGCCTACATAACCTCAGAGCTTCTGCAACCATCGCCATACTTCCTCTGAGTTTGTGCCTTTTACTATTAAAGAATGCAAAGGACCAATCAAGAACGATATGGAAATCTCACTAATAATTAAATAATTAAATAATGAGATACGAACCTTTTTGGGGTGGGGTTTAAAAACTACAACAATGGTGTCTCAACCAAGTATTCCAAATAATTGCAGTGATGAAAAGGACCTGAATATTGGCATCCAAGGGCAACCCTTCATGAATTCCAATAATAGAAGAGAGACAAGAGAATGGCAACAAGGAAGCATAATGGTTCCAAATTGGGTTAAGTTCCAAGTCAGAATGACACATCAAACATGTGGTGATGGGGAGGCCATTACATGTCTTTTTGGCAAAGAGGTTTCTTAGTTGAAAATATTTTTTTAAAAAAAGTTCTGTTATACATCCCTTGATCAAAACATAGCACAACGAGTTGATAGTTTAAATAGTGCACACACACAACAGTCCTTGCTATACAGCCTATACACTGGTTGGGGAGAGTGAATGTATTAAACCTGGTACTTAATTTGCTTCCTATTCTGTAGCCTTCTTTGCACTGCTGATGAGTATGATTACTAAAATGATTTCTTGTTTTTGTTCACAAGCATTGGCTGTGTCATGTTGCCGGTGTGGGTGAGAACATAAATGTATTGCGGCCTGTCAGAATGGCTGTGCATCTGATTCAGGTTTCGATGGATACTCGAGGCCCTGAAGAGCTGGCATTCTTCTCTTATCGTCTTCTGAGTATGCGGGAATGAACCAGTACTTCTTATCCATCCCGAATACCTGATCCCGGATAGTGGTAGTAGTATTAGGGAATGCAAAGATATTAAATTCTAAAGAGAACAATGAGAACTCTAGGAAAGATGCATGGCCTCTGTTGAGATTAGAAAGGCATGAGCTGACTCTCAAATGAATAAATATAGCACAATCTTCAGTCAATCTATATAATCTAATTATGATACTCAGAATTCAACCATTAGGGCAAAACTCACTGACCTGTTCAAAATTTTTTCTCCGGCCTAGGTCATACCTCCATTTTGGAGTTGTTTTTTTCTCATATGCCTGATTGCCAAAGATGGAAAATGGTGAAGTGACAAAAATGGTAACAGGAGATGATGGGAGATGCCGTAATCTACTTACCTCAATAGTTGTGGTATTACCAGCAACCAAAGACATGTGCATGATTAAAAACCCAAGAACACTCAATGCAAATGCCAAATTCAACACTACAAAGAACATGAGAAAATTACAAAAAACTTCGAAAAGGAAGGATTTAAGACTTTAAGTAGATATGGAAAACTAGTGTACAAACCAAAAGAGAGAAAAGTAGTTGCCAGTGTTCCAGGTGTTCCAGGAATTTCCCCATCACTAAAGAAGGCAATAAAATGCGGCAATAATGATAGGGTGACAAGGGATTGTCTCAAGAAATGTGTAGAACTGCACCAACAGAAGATGAAAGAAAATAATAAAAAATCAGGCAAGATAGCATTTTACATGCATGGGAGACTAGTGTCAACAGAGTACCTGCACCAATATGCGGATGAATGCTCCAATTGGCAAAGAAAACATAGTTTTGAAGAATTTAATTGACAACTTCAGATGTTTGGCAAACTATTGCAGTATAACATTTGCAAATTCTAAAGCGCTAGCAATTACAAATCCATTGCAATGAATTTCAAAAGTTCAATAGCGTAAGGTTTAAGGAAAATAAGGGATAAGGGGTCCAAATGTGAGTTCTATAACAAGGTAAGATCGACCCAGTGTATACAGCTAATAAGAAGATGCCATCACAGACATCCAAAGAGCTAAAGCACACATCCCCAACCAAAATACTAAACCATTCTGAATAATCACTAGGGTTCAAAAGACCTTAAACTCACAGAGTGTATATGACACACACAAGCATCGATTCCATGAGAGCTCAACAAATCAAACAATCTTAAACTTGTTTCCCTGAATAAAGATAACTAGTTCTGAGCAATGCTGTATATTTTAATCCCGTTTGATTAAGTAACTAATATGGCATCATATTCACCACCTTACCAGGAAAAGGAGGAAGAACTTATAGTTCAAAGCACCAACGCAATTCACAACCCAAACACAGTGGTGATCCATCTTCAGCACACACCTCCCACCTAAAATTGGATCCTCAATGTCTCAATTGCTGTCAGGAAAAGAAAATGTTTTGCACTTTAAAAAAATAAGTGTCTATGAGCTTACAAACAGAACAGTGATGGCATCGAGGTGGCTTCAACTGGCTACACTTCCTGCAATACCTAATCCTTGGATTTCCAGCTTCTGCAAGAGCTTCAGATTGCTGTAAGCTCAATATCGGGCTACTGAACTCCGAACTAGCCAATGGGAGAATCTCTGCCCTCTCCTCATCCACATCAGGCCTCCAATTCGGCGGCACGCTACCAGGGTCAGTGAAGACCACTGAGAAGTAGCTCCATAGCAACATCACCAACTGCGTTTACATCAAATAACAAAATATGCTTCCTCATTATTTCCATATTCATCCCAATCCCATTCAGACAAAGATTCCATTTTTAGTGACAAAAATCTCGATTCAAGAGCTAACAATCACCAAATAACTAAAAAGGTTTCGCCACCACATGAAATTCAGAAAAAAATCACAATAACAGACACAAGAATCACCAGATAAAAAGCGTCCGGCTACTGAATTTAAGCGTAAAAACATGATTTTTAGGGTGAAAACGGGGTCTATTAAGAGGGATCCAGCTATAAAGACGAGAGATCAATACCAGGGAATGGAAGACGATGAGGACAGCGAGGGCGACGAGGGAGGAGGAGCTAAAGGCGGCGTTGAAGAGGGCGGGGCCGTAGTTGGCGATGACGACGGAATAGTAGGTGACGCCGATCAAGGCGAGGACAAGCAGGATCATGACAGAGCCGAGTCCCCGCAAGGCCGTGCAGAACCTGAAGACGTTCCATGCCATCGCCACCCCCGATCTATGCATGACGGAGAGAAAGAGAGAGACAAAGGAGAAGATCAAAGAGGAGAAGAGATGATGGAGAAGAATTCAAGCACCAGGGATGAGGACGCCAGGGCCCCAACACCCCCGGGCGGAGAACGAAGAAAAAAATAAAATAAAAATAAAAAAACTAATAAAAAAGAAGAAAAAAAAAGAGAATTTTTACTTTTCTTTTCAGGCTATTATCATTCATGAGGACTTTTTAATATTAATTTTATTTAATAATTAATGGATTCTGGAGGTGTTTTTGTGTTGAAGGGGCAAAAGCATGAATTATTACCCCCAAAACAAGGAAAATATTTATTTTATGGGATTTTTAAAGAAGCTGTACATCGTATGTTTAGCAGACATGTCTTCAGGAAAATTTTATTTGTATTCTTTATAAAAATAATTAATTGTTAATCTATTTTTATACACAAATTATATTTATTTATATATTTCTATATTATTTTTTAAAGAAATAGAGTATATAATTAAAATCGAGAAATTATAAACTTTGACATACTAGAACACATAGACATCCAAACATACTATTTAAAAATAAGTCATCTCATATAATTCTATAACACGAATATACCCTGATTTCAACCTATTTAAACTTGACATATGTTCTCAAATCACAATAGAAGAAAAAAATAATATCAAGCGAGATGATCAGCACACTAGATTTTATTGTGATTTGCCCAAATTTCTGATACACACTCTGTTACTAACATACTATTTAAAAATAAGTCATCTCATATAATTCTGTAACACGAATATACCCTGATTTCAACCTATTTAAACTTGACATATGTTCTCAAATCACAATAGAAGAAAAAAATAATATCAAGCGAGATGATCAGCACACTAGATTTTATTGTGATTTGCCCAAATTTCTGATACACACTCTGTTAGTACAACAGCCATAAAATGCAGAAGAAAACCAAAAGAGGTCATAAAGTTTCATTTGGGCTACAACTTGAACACTAGCCTGAAAAAACCTCAAAGAAGAATGCCTTGCTAATTATCACCTATAATATTTCTAATGCATTTATATTACACATATGCTAAAGATGCTATATACAGTTGAATAACGGCCTTCATTTTCTTCAATCAAAAGTAGAATTGCAGTATAACTCCAAGCAAGTAAATGAGCTCAAAAGGTATTTAGGATGGGCTCAGAGTTCCTGTGAATGAATCTGATGAAAGGTTAACAATAGCCTCAGAGCATCAATTGCATCAGCCGCTAAACGAATTTAAGGAGAACCTCTGGATGAGCACATGAGAATGCAAATACATACTGTGTTGTTATATCTGAAGATCATCCAATGAAAGCTCGTCCGAGTTTAGGTTCTTCAGCTTCTGCATTCATACACATTGGAAAAATTAATGATATCTTAGAGATATCTAAAAATGGGGGGAGAGATGAGTATATTCACATAGCAACCTCAGTAACTTGAAAAAATTATCAAAAAAAAAAAGTATAAGCTTTCTTAGGGGTAGCATGTCAAGTTTATAAATTTTATTGTTTTAATGATGGTATCAAAAGGTTCTCACAAAATCAATACAACATGAAATAAAATTTATTTTATAATAAGAAAAAAATATCATTTCGATAGGTGAAGTATAACAATCTCATCCTCTTGTGGGTAGCCTAAACTGCCTATGCGGGACACTTCTGATACAAATTACCATGAAGTCAATAGTGGGTCTGGATCATGAATTAGAAAATAAAATATAAGGGCTGAAACTAGGCCAGAGTGATGATGCATGAGAATTTATACTTCAGCAGTAATTATAAAACCAAGTTGGTAAGGTAAGATAAAATAATTCATACTCAAAAAGAAATCTTGAAGATGAAAAAAAGGAAGTTAATAGGTGACTCTAACTTTTCAGCATACAGTTAGGTGAAACTTGAGTCTAAAAAATAATATTGCTTGACTCACAGTAACAAATTGGGAAGGATCATCAATACTAGTTGAGCCAAGAATAATTTCCCTCTTTAGTTTCACTGACAGCTTGTGCACTGCTCGCAACTGAAGAAGGCAGTTCGCAGGAAGAAATCAGAGAAATGACTTCACATATAAAATGAAAAGCATTTGAATAAATATGAGCATTTGAATACCTCAGATCGAGTGGCTCCACCAATAATAAAGACGAAAATGCGCTGGCCCATCTTCCTGAGATCACTTGATGCATGCCTCAGTACTGAATCACTGAAAAGGCCCAGTGTGTCAGTTTTTATATATATACAAGATAGCATCCAATTGAAGAGAAGAAGATTTTTTTACTAATTTGGAATTTTGGACACAGAATAGGCATGCATTTGCACACTACCCGAGATATATAATAATAATAGCAGTCGGCTTGAAATATTCCAGTGATGAATGAGCATTACTCAACAAGTTATTCAGAAAATCCCATAACTTACGAGGACAAGAGTAACCATTCATGCCATACCTAGAATACCCATCATCAGAATTCCGAGGCCTAGCCCAAGTAGCAGCAGTTCGTCTTGACCTCATGGAATAAGCTGACTGAGGTTGAGCAGTCCGAAATGATGAACTCGGTGCGAATCCATGGATGGTAGGAACAGGGTCATTCATGCAAGGATACTCATGCTTTGGCAATTCATCTTTGGTAAGCTTCTGAATTAACTCCTGAACAGAAACAATCAACAAAGTTAATCTTATAAAAATCACAATAACTGGGAGCTTTGCATCTATCAGCAAGCATAGATAACCAATTTCTCCAATAATCATAAAGAGAATAATTCCTAGAATGCCCTAGTTTATTACATGGCACATGGAATGACTTTTTATCATGCCCTTTAAACTAATATTACCTCCAATGATCTAGCATAAATAATAAGAATAAGAAGAAAACAACTCATAACTAACCATCTGACCATAAAAGAAGAATCATCAGAATTTTCAAATGATTTTAAGCATGCCATCCGCTTATCATGCAACTAAACCTAGAAAGAAGTCCAATTAGTACCTCTATCATGGGGTAAAACCGTGATAGTTGCCATGTTTCTTCCTCATCATTTCGTTCTTTCCTAGCACCATGCCTTTTCTGGTACATAGACATGCAAATAGGAAAGTTGCCAGATGATAATACATACATATTGAGATTCAACCATACCAATGTTACACAAAAAAGTATAGGAGAGCTACCTTATAAACATCAAATTTAAGAGAGAAAACCCCTCCTGATGTCTTCTTTGTGTCTGGTACTCCCAAGAATCTCATGTTATTCACCGCATCCATTTCATCACGGGATAATCTGGCCAGCTGAATAAAAATGAAAACTTTACTGTGAATATAATCAAGGTACTCTACAAACAAAAGAAGTAGCTAATGATCCACCAATTTGTCATATGGCAATGAACAAAAAAACTCGTTAGTATCAAGACAATGGTTCTAACCCATACCCCATGCTCTACACACTGAAAACAAGCCATCCCTGCCCCCAATCCCAGACCTATTCACAACAATAACTCCGTTGCCCCCTCATGTAACCCATAGCAACATAACATACGACAAGGCAACCAACTTTAGTATCAGAACTCATGCAATTTTACAAAGGGTTCACCCTTCTTTTAATTTTGTTTCCCGTGTCACCTCTTCTTCAGATCAAGAAGTGGGAATATACCAAGAATGTTCTTTAATTTTTTTTAATTAACACAATTGCCTAATGTCATCAAGTAAAAGCCAATACATACCCTCTATCATGATCATATTTATCAAGACCAAACACATAATGGAATTTTAAAGAGGATCAAGAGTAAATTATGGATTTATCAAACATGGCAAAACCACATTTTATGTTATATTGATAATGACTGAAGAAAACAATCATTGAAAAGATTGGGGAGCTTGTGACAGAGAAGAAAGAAGCTTTGATCTTGAGAAAGAGATTAGTTTCATGAAAATAAAGCTAATGAATTAAAAAAAAAGGGGTAAAAGTATCATTTTGCATGGCAAACCATGGTAGACATTTAATCCAATTGTAAGCATCACAATCTGTGCCAAGAAAAATAAAATTAAAACAGTTATGGGGTATTTCTTATAAATGCTGGGGTGGCAAGTAATGTAGATTATAGTAATGTACTGAATTTTTATAAGATTTTTCTAAAATCATTCAATCACCATGAATCATGTAAGAACATGATACAGAAAATTTTGGTTAGAATTTATTTAATCATGATCCTATTTTTGTGCATTTTGTAGCTATGCTTGTAATTTTTCCTCAATCTTGTAAAAGAAGCATGGCAATGCATTAAAGAACCAAATTAAAGAAATATATATTAAATGCCATCAACAAATAAAGCAGAGAAATTACTTGCCTGCATCATCTTTGCAACTTTTTCACCTGCCAACTTTTCAGGATAAATTGCTGCATAAACCATCAGTAAACGCAATTTATTCTCAGAACTGATATCCTGCATATTCATAGATATCAAATAGAAGATCAAAATCAGCAGTTGAATAATCATAAAATAGTTCTTTTAAGTAGTAAAAATGCATTTATATAACCTGCTTTGTCTTCAGAAAATTCATCACTTCCTTGCTCCCTGCATCCCCAAAGACAAGATCTTGCTCCAGCTGTCCAAGTTCTCGAAGTTCAAAATCTCTGATCAGTCTATTAAGCTTTCCTGCAATCTGTGAATTCTAGAGTAAGATTGGCCCAGGGAATGGCTTTTCTATCATATTAGAAATCAAAGACAAATTTCTTCATACAAACATAGCATCAAATTTATTTAAGAGTTGTAGATATATTGAATCAGAGAAGTTGGAACCACTAGTTAATATATCTCCTATAGTGCAGAATCAGACAGCATTATAACTAGCAAGAATTCCACAATAATTAGTAATATATCTCCAAAATTGGTATGAAGCTGACTGATTAAAAGTTTCCACAATAATAAGCACATGATAAATTTGCAGTTATATTACACTCAAAAGAAAACTAAACAACTCTACACAAAATTTTACCGGTAAAATTTGAGAATTGACCATCTGATTTTAAAAACTCAGATAATTCTGAAAGAACTGATTGAAATTAGACCAACACTAACCTCTACATGCAGGGAAAGCTTCTCAATTTGCTCACTGTACTGAGGCAAAGCTCGAACCATTTTCTGTAAGTCTCTAGTTGACAACTCACCTCCATCTCTATAAAACAAACAAGAACATAAAGACAGATAGCCAGGAAGACATTGCAATATTAAACACACAGGGTTATCAAAACAAAGAAGCATTATAGACAGATTCCTTATAATTAAATTTTCTATCCGCTATATCCAGAACTTGGCTCTTCTTGAGAACAAGCATGTGAAACCCAATTTCTAATATCAAACAGAATTTGAGACGTGTATCTTCAAGTTGGCTCTTGTTGAGAATAAGCACATGAAATCCAACTTCTAGCATTAAACAGAATTTGAGAAATGCTACATTTTTAACTTAAGCAATGTCAACTTTTCTATATTGCATGCCAGTTCTGAGAAAATTTAACAGGTAATTTCCAGTGATCTCTATCAAGAAGTTATAAGAAAAATAAATAAAAATTTACATTGACATAGATATGGTGGCAGGACATTCAATTCCATTATGAATGGAAAGGATGCAAATGATATGCTTGAAATAAGCCAAGAAATACTGTTCACAACATCCAATAGTTTTTCCCAAAAATTAATGAAAATAGATTGAAGAATAGTACCTCTAACTAAAAGCTACTATTCCAGAATTTTCCAAATCAAACTATATATAACAATGGCTGATGAGCATCATGGAGTATTTCAGGTGAGAATGCAACTAAGACTTCAAATACCTCGAGTGATGATGAATTTGGGCCGCTTTATTTTTTGTTATGAAGTTGGTCATCTTTTCATGTAACTTTTCACTAGCCTGGAATGCAAATTGATTCTCAAGCAGAATTATTAATCACCATCAACTCAAATCAAGAAATGACTGTTTAGCACAAAACTCACTTCCGCGATATGAGCATGTCGAAGCTCAAGCCAGATCGGATCATGATCCTCCAACAGAACCTCTTTCTTTTCAGGTTCTGATCCATTGTTGCCTGGAACCTGCATACACATACCTGACATTAGAACCCTAAAGCAAAAGGCACAGAGCAAACTTAATGGAATACTAGATGGGTTTACCTCATATACATATTTGTTGCCATCCAAGTTAAGCAAATCATGACACATGGCATCATATGTCCATTCATGAATGACAGGAGCAATCTACAGTTCAATCAGCCAAAAAAGATCATCAGATATTATTTATTGTACTAAATTTGGTTGAAGACAAACAAGCATGTCAGATAACACAAGATTTTCCTGTTAAAGTACCTGGTCTATTGATCGATCCACAATGAGTAGCTTACATGTTTCTTTCTGTGGAAAACCAGGAATTGTAGCTTTGTATTTGGCAAGGCAATTCCAAACTGCAGCAGCAAGCTTTGTTGGGGCAAGATCACGCACAGTAGTCAAAGTGGAAGCATCCAGAGATGATTTCGCAGCACGATAATGCACATAAGGAAATTCCTAAACCAAACTAAACAACATAATAAATACGTTGAATTCTCGTACCTATAGCATAACATATCACAACAAATAGACAGCACTTGATTATTCATCCTCTAGAAAGTATTAGAGAAAATTAAGTAGGACCCTATATAGGGTAATACGCTTAGTAGCTTGTTCAACAGAACACTAACTGAAAGATTTCTCTAACCAATACTAAATCTGATTATTAGTTACCAGAAAAAATTTTCCCACATGCTTTGAAAGGAAGAGAAGGCCTAGGATAGAGCATTATCATCAGTGCTTCTCAAAAATTTGATTCCTCATAAATATGAAGAACCAATTTTTAGTTTAACAGAAAGAGTACGCTATACAGAAGTGCATTAACTCATCAGTTCCTTAAAGGAAAAATATTCTATCACAAACCACAACGCACATCATTATGATATATGAAACCAAAGCTCCACACACTACATAACATCCTAAGAGGGGACAGGCCCAGATGCAAGACATTATACACTTCAATTCTATGTCATGACATTTCCACAAACATATAATTAGGAATAAATAAGGCCCCTATGTTTGATATCTGACCAATGTTGTCAGTACACAGAGAAATATACTAGAAACAACAATAATATTAAGTAATCAGATATATAGCCCATTCATTTGTATTGACAAGGAAGGATGGGAAAGTGTTCAAATATAGCCGCAGGTATCCCCATTACAACTAATAAACTTGAACCACCAAATTATTCTCAATTAGGTTTAACAACCTTCACTTCCATATCTATATCCAAATTAAACAAATACCAAGTGTGATTGTCATACCCTGAGAGAAGCAAAAGCTGTAGCAATGCGGATGGCCATCGTATTGACACAATAATTGGACTTGTGAGAACTATCTGCATTCTCCCCAAAGAGTACCTCCAAAGCGTTCTCATGGTCAGTAATAAAACCCTGAAAGGAACAATCCATGGTATAAGAAAGCTAGAATATATTTGGCTTCCAAGCTTGGATGGTCATGTTGGCCTGAAAACACACAAAAACCACTTCACAGAGGCAATTTTTTACAAAATAATTAATACCTGACTATCAATTGCAAAGTACTCCAAATTCATCTGCAAACATCCAGAAAATAAAGAAATATATGTAAGATCCGAATATGTCGCTGACATATTGATATCATAGATGTAGAAGGAAATAACATATTTACATGATGATATTATAAATGCGGTGATGCATGATAATGAAGCAAATAAATAAGCCATACCTCACTTAATGCACCAATCCGAGGCAAGACAACTGAGTCCTTCTTGACATGAGCTACTAAATCCTTAGATACAGGTGAGCTAAAGAAAACATATGCC
Organism: Dioscorea cayenensis subsp. rotundata; assembly: GCF_009730915.1. Classification (NCBI taxonomy): domain Eukaryota; kingdom Viridiplantae; phylum Streptophyta; class Magnoliopsida; order Dioscoreales; family Dioscoreaceae; genus Dioscorea; species Dioscorea cayenensis. The sequence continues at coordinate 20,759,965 of NC_052484.1, read as the reverse complement.
CTGGAACAAATGGATCAATCACTGAAACTAATGAATCTCATCAGTGAGACCAACAAATCTAACTACCATCAACAAAAAGTAGCATTAAATAAAACCATACTTTCTATATAAAGGGCGTTTTCCAGACATGTCAGACAAAAACATGGCAACACTGCACAAAACCATAAGAACAGGATTAGAAATTAAGAATGTTTTCATAACAAAATTTAAAATAAAAAAAAAACAATTATTCCAATATATAAAAGATCACACTAAACATCAAATCTGAACTTACAAGATTATATTAAAGTTTACTTTTATAACTGATATAACAACTATTTTGTGTTTCGTTCTAGGCATAGCTGATCAAGACAAACAAAGGTTTATCACATCCTTAAATTTCTTCACACGCAATTTGGAAATGTGGTACATAAAATAGAATGTTAGAAATTCAACAAAATAAGAGACAATGGCCACCACTATATATTTGGAGTTTTGGACATGCAAATTGTTCCTATTCTTTGGTCGAGAAACATTTGTAAAAGCAACTGGATGGAAAAAATTTCTAAACACTCTAAGTGTCATGAAAGGTTAAAAAGGTCAGGGATAAATTTTTGGGAATAAAATGAATATGAAATACCCAATTGGAGCACTATCCGAGTAAATTTACAATTTACAACTCAAAAGTTATCATCAATTTAATTAAATCTGAAAGCATCCATTTTCAAATGTAGAACTAAGCATGATGTTGCAGAAGGTGAACACCTTTAATTTAAGACTGAAAGTCATTTAAGTTCACATAAAACACACACACACACACACACACACACACAATAATGGAAACATATTGATGAGGAACATGAGAAATTGAACAAAAATTACTCCGAAGGAAAAAGCCGTACTTCTCTTTTGATGGCTGAATAAAGTATATCGCATCCATTGAAGGCATTGGCTGCCTTCTCTTGTAAAGATCTTCAACCACTGCACAGTAAAAAACAGTGATATGTAAGAATTCTCAAACATACTGCCATTAGACAAAAACAATGGCTGCTTCCTCTGCTTAGAAAGCAGTAACAGAGAATTAATTTTTTTAGCAAAGCTCGTATTTTTCAACCCCAAGAAGCAGAAATCTCATGTTCCTTCATCATACATCTCTTGTGAGTAAGCACAAAAGAATTGACTGTTTGCTAGAACATTTCTACATCAAAACAATATGAATTCTCACATCAACCTAAAATTTGCAATCTTAACTTCGAAACTTGAAACGCAAATAGATGACAAGGAAAATTTCAGTTCTTCAGTAAAAGAATATCTTACATGAAACTCCTTCCTCTGTCATATCTGCCATCTTGCAAGAATATGACATAATTTTGACAGTTAACTTATCCATAACGAGCACCTAAAAACATCAGTAAAATTCAATCAATATTAGTAAAAACATAAGCAGAATGAAAACGGCTTGAAAGGGGAAATTAAAAGGAACCTTGTCATAAAGCTTCCCAAAAACTAAGCTACTAGAGCTAGTTTGGTAAGATTAAAATGAATGAAAGAAAGGAAAGAATGGGGAAGAAATCATTTCCATCTGTTTAGCTCATAAAAACAGAAAGGAAGGAAAAGAAGTAGATTTTATTTTTATTTTTTCTTTATCAACCAAATCTACACATACATATTTCTCTTTCCTTTCACTTTATTTTCTCTCTAACCAAACACAACCTGAGTATCATCTCAATTATGTTACCATCCTAAGAAATGTATATGCTACCAAATGGTTCATGAAAGAGAGAAAAGAGCAAGAGTGGTGCATAAAAAATAAACAAGTGGGGCAAAATTACCACAAATTACAACATCGAGAAGCATACTGAGAAGCATTATTCTAGATATAAATACCTTCCATGTTGATTTGGAGTCCTTTACCCTGGTGGACCGAAGCATTTCATACAATAAACCTATTAACATCCAAACAATATACATAAGCAAGGAAACTCAGTTAAGTGATCAAAAACTCTGCAAGCATCCAAAGATTAAAATGCCCACATAATATTACCAAATTAATACCCATATATAACATACTAAAAACCTAAAAAAAAAAATTCCCATTAACAAACCAGCCAAATTTGCTTAAATTTCTCAAATCGGATACCAGCACAAAATCATTCAAACATTACTTAATTCCTCCAACCAAAATTGAAGCAAAAAAATTTCCCTTATTCTCTTAAATTCCATAACCCTTCCTCCAATATATCTCCGAATGAACCGAATCCTATAAACGCAACACATCACCAATTTCCATATAAACATCAACCTATAGATCTCAAAACAATAACAAAGAGAAAGTATAAAGCCCCCAAATCAAACTAAACCAAAAATTTTTCACAAAAGGAAAGAAGACATCAAATCTCACGATCTCTGGTGATCTGACGAAAGGTCTTCTGATCACCGGAGCTGTGAGAGGAGTCGGAATCCGACATGGTGATCCGCCGAAGAGCTCCCCTGACGATCAATTTCGAACTTAGCGCCGCGGAGGTGATTCCTAGCGTTGCGGGAGCTGTGACCTTTGCGGGAAATCCATCCGACGATGGTATTCTTCGTTCTCGTGAATTGAAGAAAAGTGGAAATGATAATGAAAATGACTAAAATACCCCTCATGTTTGCCTGCTTCGTTTGCTGGTCAGGTTTGGCGGCTCTGGAATGTTCGCGGCGTGAAATCCGCGTAAAAATTCGGGAAATTTCATAAAATATAGATCCATTAAACAAACAACGGCCGTTTTGAGTTCGCAAATTTTCAAATTAGTTCTTATCATTTACTGTGAGTTTTTTTTTTTTTTAGAATTAGATGAAAAACACACCCCACAAAAAGATATTAAAAGAATAAACATGCACCAGTTACAATATGGTTTAATGATCTATTCAGCCAAATATCATATTAGAGTTCTACCATATATTTATATCCAGGAGGTATTGAAGGAATTAACCCGAATTAATAAATCACTCGTACTATGCAACTTTGAAAGAGAAAGAAAGAACATTTTTTCATATATAATGAACAGTAATGTTTTATACAATATACTACAGTGTATGCGCAGCTAAAAACAGTGCTCCTGACTAAGGGATTTGACATGTTTATGTGAGATTACTTGGGAAAATTTAAGGCATCATATGGTTTCTGGGATCACTCCTTCTTTTGGTACATACCCACGGTTTGGGTATACATCAAATTATTTGGAGATGGCATGGGGGAGGTATGGATGCTCCCAAATCTTGCATGGTGGTTCCTCCTAAAATTGGCGGTTTTACACAATTCTGATAGGTGAAATTAATATATTACCCCTGGCAAATTTTAAATTTTCCTATGTCTTAATAAATTCCCAATTCATCAAAGAGGAGAGACCACAACAGTTCACATCTTTTTTTCTTTGTCATCACTTCTCCGCCATTGACAAGGCCTTCTTCATCACATAAAAGCCGATAATATTGCATATGGGCAACCGTTTCCCTAGTCACATCTCCACGGGATCCATGGATTAACATTTTTAAATTTTTAATAATAATTATTTCAAAAAACAAATATTGCAAATGAATATTTATAATAAATTTTAAATTTTATCTGTCCTTAATTTGTTAATTATGTTGTATATAAAAATAATTAAAGTTTAAGTATAAATATCTCAAATAGTTAATTTTTCAAATAGATAATATTTACTGTTATTTTAGAAATTTTATCCAATCTTAACTTGTATATTTTAAAATAAAATAATTAAAGGTTACAAAGGTAATTTTATTATATTTCTTCCTTTTAACTTTTTCTCATCCCCAATTCACATTAGTATTCCTTCCAACCAAACATTACTTTCGTTCACATCTCCAATTTTACATCCCATCCTCATCCCTGTTCCCATCTCCATTCCGAAAAAATCAAATGGAGCCTAATATTTCTGGAAGTTTTTGACTTTAGTTTATTGAAGAAACTTCTTTTTTTTATAATAACAACATTGATAGGGCAATGGTTGGGAAAATTCTGGTTAGATTGGAGAATTGAGAACTCGTTTTCTAGATGATAAAGGCAGTGCAACAAACAGGAGAAAATGTGGACCATTCCAATAGAAGGAAAAAATAAAAAAGATGATAGCAATGTCTTGTCATTAGATGCAGAGTTGTTTATGAAAAACAATTGGAATAGCATGAGGGGAAAAAATCAATATGAGGAAAAAGTCCAAATATGAGTTGTTGTTTTTTTTAACTTAGTTGCCACTCAATATATATTCGGAAAGAAAAAAACATTTTCCACCCTTGCTTTCTTGGCAACATTAATTTCTTGTTTTGCATAACTTGATCATGATGTCACATGTTTCTTAACAATTAAATTTGGAAGTAGGAAAATAGTTGCATTATATATACATTATCTTTTCATCTCAAAAAAAAAAAAACACAAGCTTGGGTCTACAAAACAGGCTTACACTACAAAACACTTTTTTATTTTATAAGCCATGGCCCTGCGTATCAAGAACGATTGGGACAAAAGAGACCCATTGAAACTTGTCAACTATTCCATGGCTAACTCCTGCAAATGAGAAAGGAAGCCCAACATTCTGTACATAAGTGGTTCAGCAATCAAAAAGAACAAAAACATTTTGCACATGCAGCCATTGGCATTCTATTTATTGTTCACTTTGAAGAAGGGGAGCACATAGACAATGTAGAAAATAGGTATACTAAAATCCCAGAACTAACAGATGATATTGCATGTAATCCAAAAAAACTTTATTAGTTTCAAATGCAAACCAAGCTGCAAAAGATTACTGCTGTGTCTGACTGCATGAAGCTTCCATGATTCCATTGCGGATTTGGTTGCCTATGTCTTTCACATGGCCAGGGCCGTGCGGTATGAAGACTGTGGTGTTCTTTGATGAGTTTCCAAGGTCTTTAATAGTGTCAAAGTACTGTGTGACCATAATCAAGTCCATCACCTCCTTGGCAGAGGTGCCAGTTATTCGGTCGGAGAAGTTCACAATGTTTTCTCTCAGGCCTTCAGTAATTGCCTGGCGCTGCCTTGCCACTCCGACACCTCCAAGGAACTTAGCTTCTGCCTCAGCTTCGGCTCTCTTCACCATAAGGACCTTCTCAGCCTCTCCTTTGTAGACACTCGCAAGCTGAAGTCGTTGGGCTGCATAAGTGTGCATCTAATGGTTAAATAAATAGGCCAGGATGCCGTAACAAGGGGGAAAAGCATTACAAGAAGAAAATAAAGTTAAATGCAAAAGACATAGAGCATGGTCACACCTACGCAAGGCACCACACCATACTAGCATATAATAAAAACCATGTTCCAAATATATAACCTAAGCATGGTATAATTGTCTGAAACTCAGGCCCCTGGTCAAATAGCAAGAAAAGAAAAGGCAGATGGGTAAATTGAACCCATCTAACAAGGATTTCAGACATAAAACTCGAGAGTCCAGCTAGCAACAGTATCTTAGGGGGTTATGAAAACAAGCACCACATATGCGCAAGATGATTAGGTTGATGATAAGAATAAGTGAGAAGAAGGAACAAAAACAAGTATAGGTCAATTGGGTAGCTGGAGGAATTTAAATAAAGAGAAAAAACACAGAAGCAGATATGGACAAGTGAATAGGGAGGGTGAGAAGGCAAACAGGAGTACTTAGAAAGTAATAAGAGGTGCAAACTATAGCATGAAATATTAGGGTGGTCAAATAGGAAATATTACGTAGGCTAGATATTCTAATTATAGGAGGATATCATGGTCGGTACATTAGTTGAATTATAGCAGATTTGCATGCTCTCAAGTACCTTAATAATAGGATATTTACATGGGCACTATAAAAGAAGAGTAGGCATATGTTGCTTGGCATTCAGTCTTGTGAGTAGGTCTTACAACCATTGCAGTTTAATATTTTTCAACAGGCACAAAGCAGTTATACTATTCAGGTTTGTGGTGCAATTCTCACTAGAGTTTACACCTCGGGCCATTAAGCAATTAGGGTTCTTTAGCTCATCTTGACCAGAGGTTCCAATAAATAATTATTAAGAAACTATGTAAGTCAACATGAGTCACATTCAAAACTAAATCACCATTTACATAGTCCAGGCTAGAGAAGACTGCAAAATTAATATAAACCTGCATTGAAAACAATGCATGCTTAATCTCATGAACATAGAAAGAAAAGAGTGAACCTGCATTTATCTCATTCATTGCTTTGCGCACCGAGGCATCAGGTATAATGTCAACCATGAGAATCTGCTCTATGTTGTAGCCATAGGCTCCCATCACCTGATACATTAGTGGCACACAAGATTACTTGAGAGAGCTAGCTAAAAGAAACTGGTGGTCAGCTAACAACAAATAAACAGTCTGTTACTAACCTAAATCATAAGCAAAATATACACCTTATGGCCACATCATCAATAGAAACGTTGTTGTCCCATAACAGAGGAAAGAAAAACACACTCAAAATATCATGACTGAGAAGTGAAATTATATTGTAAAACAGAGCAAAATAGGAGAGGATAATCTGATATAATCGTGAGAGCAACCAAAGTTAAACAGCCGCATGTTAAAAGTTTGAAGAAAACAATGGGACATTCAAATGCATTGAAATGAACACACTTGACCATATTACAAATCAAGAGCATCAGTAAGCAACTGGTGGAGAATTCACAGCACAATAGAAACTGAATCAAACACATTTGAAAATAAATAAGGGAGTAATAGTTAAACATAAGAAACGAGCTAATTACCTTTTCAAGTTCCTCCAAGACAGCCTGTGCCACATCATTCTTCTGCTCAAAAAGCTCATCTAGAGTCATTCTAGGAACATGAGCCCGAACAACTGCATTATTTTATGATGATGGTGGTCATGACAGAGATATAAAGAGAAGCGGAATAACAAGTCAGGGTCATTTTATGATATGAACATTTAAAAAAAAAATACCATCAAAGACATAAGCTTGAATCTGTTCTCTAGGGTTTTGCAACTCATAGAATGCATCATCAGCATTTTCCTTGATAACGCGATATTGAATTGAGCAAACCAATTGCGCAAAGACATTGTCCTGTAAGATAATATAAATATGTTTCTCAAGCATGGCATGCAAAAACTTTTTCTAGAAAACCTCATAATTTTGGCAATTACATCAATCCAGAAAAATTCAGTGGCATCAACCTCTTAATCTTGCAGTGTTTAACCTTTCACACAATGATGGCAACACAAATTTGATACAGAACCCTAATTTATCTCTCATGATACTGATGTAAAAACAGGTTTATGCTCTTGATGAATTAACACAAAAAGGCAGAAAATAGCTGATATGAGTTGATTAACAACTTCAAACAAATATTCATCAAGTTGTCATCCATTTGATTTCCCACCCTCCAAAGAATCAGAGAAGTATTATACATATCACACATCAAATGAAAAGAAATAAAATCACAAAATATAACAACAATTCCAATGGTTAACCAGACAAAATAACAAGTTGTTCACAAAACAAGAGTCAATCCTTTATCAGGATCACCAAACCTAAGAGAGCACACAATCTAATAAAGTCAACTTTGCAGCAAAAATAAAAATCAACGAAATCTCCAAACCCTAGCAAAGACTTCAGAAACCCTAATCAGAGACAAGGATCTACAAGTATAATACATATCGCTATGATAGATGGAGATCATACTGAAAGATAGAGAAAGCGAAAAAGGAGGATAGAACCTTGGTCTTGGTCTCGATTTTGACGTCGAGGGAGGCTATGCGGGTGGAGAGGACGCCGGCGAGCCACTCGCCGGCGAATGGATTGAAGAAGTGGAGACCAGGATCGGCGAGCTTGAGGAACCGCCCCCATTTCTCCACCACCCCAACGCTCGCTTGACCCACGCACGCGAAGAAGCAGAAGCACATCTCCTCGTCTTCTTCCTCTCTTCCTCTCTTCCTCTCTCTTTCGCTCGCTGTGAATTCACGGCTTCGTCGACGAAGGACTTGTGCGTGAGAATTTCTTTGATTTTGGGAATAAAAACGAGAACAAAAACCCGCGTCGATATTTAGATAAAGGTTAAAAAAAATAAAAATAGCATAAATAATAATAATAATAATAATAATAATAATAATAATAATAATAATAAAAAACGGCATTTTTTTAAAAATAGCTAAAGATAATTAGTTTTGATATTTAGTTTTAAAAATAATTATATCAGATATTTGAAAATTGAGTGGGTTTAGGTATTTTACATTGATATTAGGAGAAAAAGATAATTATTTTTTTCTTTTCCAAAATAAAAGGGTGAGATTGCAACCCCCTCTAGTAATATTGGTTGAAGTAACTGAATTATCTATTTTATTATTTAGAAAAAAATATTTTTTAATTTTTTTAACAAACTAAAAAGAAAAGAATAAATACTGGATTTGTATTTATCCACTACTCAAATAGTTGATTTTGGATATTTTTTTTTAACTATTATTGGAAAATGATTCCACTCGGTCTGTGATAGTTACCACGGAACTGAATCTATTGAATTATTTAAGGTTACCTGGGCACCCAAACTTTAAAAACCTATGAGAATCTTACAAATTTAAATTAGAGTTTTTTTTTTAATCAAAGATATTTTTTGAAATATTTAGTCAAAACAAAACAAGCATATTTTCTATTAGAAAATGCCATCCGCATTTTGTGATTCTTTATAAACTATTTGTAATTCCAATCTCATAAAGAAAGCTAAACTAAAGGATATCTTTTCAGCCATAAAATAGAAGTTTGATGTTCTTAGAGTCTTACGCAAGTAGGGTGAAGGTGAATGACATGAAGAGCGGATGATGTATTTGGGAGGCGTTTAAACTTGAAAACTTTATATTCTTAGTGAATCCCCTGGAGTTTTTCCTCTGCGGATGATGTTATTGTTTTGTTTTTGTTTTTCTTTCAATTCGTTAGTGTTTCTTCTGTTCACATACAGTAAATTTATCATGTTTGTTATTTTTTTATTCTAATACTTTTTTTTATGTCTAACCTGTAACTCCTCTTTTTTATTTTTTATTTTTAAAAATAGATGAACCACAATGCATTAATAAAAAAAAAGATACAAAATTCAACTACCACTGTGGTGAGGAGGAGCAATAACAAAAAAAAAAAGGACACACAGACCCCTAAAAAAATCAATTGACAAAATTAATTGTTTTTCTTACCCACTATTTCAAAAAATAAAATAAATTAAATTAAATCCGGATTTTAGATCAATTGAAAAAATTAATTGTTTTTTGTTATTTAAAAAAGCTGCCCAAACATAAATCAATGTGATATATATATATACAATTAACAATTTTGTAAGATGGTCAATGATGTTTTTCCTAATATAAATAATCTTAAAAAGACAATTTAAAACAATTTATTGGGATTTTTAATATATGAATGATTTGGATAAGAATGTAAACCAGGTACACATAAGTCAAACTCATTTTAGTCATTTTTTGTTTTTTCCCCACGTATCAGCAACTACAATTTTTGGCTGAATATAAACAAAATAGTAAAAAAAGTTTTTTTTCTTAAATTTTTTAAATATTTTGTGAGTAGTTATCCAGCAAAATTAACCATAAATTTTTTTTTTGTCATTTTTTTTGTTTTTTGTTTTTAAAAAAACCGAATACTCCGTCCGACCGAACGGACATTGCAATAATTTCTTTTCGCTTTCCCACAAAAAAAAAAAACACACGCTTTCTTTCAATATTTTTCTCATTTTTCTTTTTTTCTTTTTAATTTTATTTTTTTTTCTCTTTCTATTTAAAACCTCTTCGAAGAGAGATAGAGATAAAAGAGAAGCGAGAGAAGAGAGAAGAGAGAAGAGAGAAGAGCGAGAAGAGAGATCGGAGATGGCGGACCAGGAGGCGAGAGGGGAGGAATTTGAGAAGAAGGCGGAGAAGAAGCTCACGGGATGGGGCTTCTTCGGATCCAAGTTTGAGGATGCCGCCGATCTCTTTGACAAGGCGGCGAACTGCTTCAAGCTCGCTAAGAACTGTAATCGATCTCTTTGTTGTTTTTCATTTCCATTTGATCCATTTGTTTTGATTGATCTTCATGTTCGATCGCCATTTCCTTTTTCTTCTCGTTTCTGTGAATCTTAGGGTTTGGACTGGGGTGGATAGCCATACGATCGCCTTTTTTTGTTGGTTGTTTGTTATGAACGATATGATCTGAATGAGAAAATGGGAAATCGGAAGTGTCTTTGTGGTCCGATTGAATGTTTTCTAATAGAGAGATGTTTTTTTTTCTTTTTTTTTGATCGGTTTCATTGTTGAAGAAAATCAGATTTTTTTTTATTAGGTTTTTGGGTGAATAAGCAATCTTGTTGTATAGCCATTGTCCAATGCTATTTTCCTTTAGGGTTGTTATATGTTTGGGGTAAATGGAACTCAAGATGTAGTTTATTGTAGATGAACTTGTAAAATTGGTTATGATTGTGAGGAAGAACATGTATTTCATTTTGGGAGGTGCTTGACATCATTCAATCTTCTCACCTTTCGGCCTGGTTTTTGAGAAGCTTGTGTGACTTGTTTGGATTTGCTTCATAGACAAGATGTACTTAGCTTGAGCCCAGGACTCTCCTCTAGTCCTATGACTTAGGGATCTGATAATGAAAACGATATGTTGTTTGATAGTTGAGAAATAAAGGAACTTACAGCATATTTATACCTTTTGAGCTTTTAAACATGGTAAGTAAGGACTTAGAGTTTTCATTAGGATAATGCATTCTGAGTAACTGTTGGAAAGCAAGCATGAGGGTACTTATTAAAAATGGAAAAGAAGCTTTACCTTGATTTTGGTTTTGGTTATTCAAAATTCAGTGCTTCCTTATCTTGTATAAAAGAGAGATCATAACTGTGAGGATCCAAATAGAAAGATAGCTCTAGCTTGATTTCTATCCTTAACTTTTAAAATTAACTGCTCTCGTCTCTGGCATAGAAGAGGGACCATAACCACGAGGATACAAATAGAAAGAAAGATCCATCTCGATGCTGGCTTGACTGTTTAAAATGCAATGCCTTCATTGTTTGTATAAAAGAGAGATCATAACACCATGCATCTATTTAATGAAACTATCGTTATTTATTTTATAATTCAGTTGTTAGGTTAACTAAGCTTGTACAGTATCCTTTGTCTAAAAAAATGTTATGAGTGATCATTAGATCCATGATCTAATGTATGGTCTAAACCACTTCACAAATTCCAATTTGATCTGCACCTTAGGAAATTGATTATTTTGTGAAAATTAAATAGTTTTCAATCAGAAGCAGGTTTTGTTAATGTAATTTCCTATGCTCATTGTTGCTTGCACCATTTTTTTGTAAATTGTAATTAGTCAACTGATTTTCAAGAATCATGAAAACTGATGTAGTTCTTATTATTTGACTTACCTGTTGAATGTACTGGTATGTAGGGGAGAGAGCTGCTTCAGCATACAAAAAACTAGCTAACTGTCATTTAAAGGTTAACTCTTTACTTTTTCTACACAAACAATTCAGTATTCAATAGCATCCACTGTAACATTCCTCTGACTTTACATCTCTGTGTAACAGTTAGAAAGCAAGCATGAGGCTGCCTCAGCTTATGTTGATGCAGCAAATTGTTACAAAAAGATTTCAGCTCAAGGTACTTAAAGCTACTGTGTTCAAATTTTATTTGCTTTATGACTTTCATAGTTTCCTGTTGCCATTTATGGCACATGCCATACTATTAGTATGAACTTTTTGAACTTGAATCCCTCATGATTTCTAGATTTATCTACCATTCTTTAGAAAAGCTCTCTTCAAATTCTTTGGCCTTATCCCTTGAGTTAAACTTTAAAAAAAGTGCTTGTGCATATATGTTTGAGGTGTTTGGTAGTTTAAAGCATGTGACTTGCGTTGAAGATCTCTTGGCAGAATTAGGATGGCATGCATGTATATTGATGTTTCATTCCTTATCTCTTAAGAGCTAGACTTGTTTTGTCAACTTCTAAACTACCTACATCATGCCATTGCGTGTATGAACATTGCTAGCTACTTCCTCTTTTTGCACATGTAGAACTTGTCTGTATTGGTGAAATAGAAAATTTTCTAGTGTTCTATGTTAGTTTTGGCTGGCATCATTCAATTTAGTTTCTTTTTAAAATTTACTAGTTGAATGATCTTAATTTTTGTTTCCAGCACTGATAGTAGGCCTTGCTTGTTCTATGTTTTTTTCCATGCTTGAATGTTTCTTTTATTCTTGTGTAGCTGGTGAGGGCACACAAGAGTTGTTGTCCCCCAAGACTTTTCACCATTGGTTGTGGTGGGTCATGGGTGACACCCTTCTTTTCTAGCTTGGGCCTTACCCTGGATGCATCCCTAGTTCTGTGCATTATATATTAATTCATGTTCTTTATCCATTTTTCTGCAGATGCGGCTGAGTCCTTAAACCAGGCTGTCAATCTTTTCTTGGAGATAGGTAGATTGAACATGGCTGCAAGATACTGCAAGGTGACATATTTTTTGGAGTAATTACCTTTTTCATCATATTTATGATTGAAAGTCAAGTATCATTAGCTTCCAAGTTATAGTTATGTTAGGCAAGGAAATTGGTTTAGGGTCCATTGTGTTTACATTGCAGGAACTAGGTGAGATATATGAACAAGAACAGAGCTTTGACAAGGCTATTGACTATTTTGAGCGGGCTGCGGATTTGTTTCAAAGTGAAGAAGTAACAACCTCTGCAAATCAATGCAAGCAAAAAGTTGCACAATTTGCTGCTCAGCTGGAACAGTAAGCTATTGATTTGTAGAAAAATAATTGGATTTTTGTGATGATAAATCATAGATCATATGCAATCTTCTAACCATGTTGGTTTACTAATGACCTTCTGGGTAAAGAGAACAACTTAAGTTGATATCGCACAATAGTTGATATTGTAAACACAAACTTTATCACAAGTACACAAGACTTGAGGCAGTAGGTAATATCTTAGACTCTCACACAGAGTTGAGCTTATATGGAAAGATCAGGTGCATCGGTGTTTGTAGAAAGTTCTATTATTCTTATAATTATTAATAGATGACTCTTGTCTGAGTGGTCATATTTTTAATTGATTATGGCTGTCTAAAATTAAGCCTTTTCTTCCATTGATTGTTTATTACATTGAGGTCCTGACCTGATTATATCTGTCTAGCAAATGTATAAGCAGCTTCCACTTTTCAATGTTTAACATGCCAAGGTTGTTCACATTGCTGTAATGGACTCTCTGTTCTTTATGCATACACTGTTTATGTTTGAGAGGGGAGCAGGGCTGCTATTTCTTCATATGAGCATAGCAGTTCTTGTATGATAGTCTATTATCACATACTATGGTGTCATATGCTTGTTTGTGGAATATAAACAGTAACAGGGTGCCAATTTTGCAGATATCCAAAGGCTATTGAGATATTTGAAGCCATAGCACGGCATTCTATGAATAACAATCTACTGAAGTACAGTGTCAAGGGGCTTCTCCTTAATGCAGGAATTTGTCAACTTTGTAGAGGTGATGTGGTGGCAATAACTAACGCCCTTGAGAAGTATCAGGTCTACAGTCTGTTTCTTCTCAAATCAAATTTCCAATTTTGCTGTTGAATTAAGCCTTAAATTTGGATACAAATTTGTGTCTGTAGGATCTCGATCCATCCTTTTCAGGTTCACGGGAATGCAAGCTTTTAGCTGTGAGTTGACCTAGACCAGCTTTTCATTTGTTCTTTTCAGTTTTGTGGTGGAAATGTTATTCATTTTATGATTCTTATTATGAAATTGCTATTATAAGATCAATTGGTGAATATTATATCATGCCTCAAGCTAGTATTTCTTCATGGAACATTCAACCTTGGAATTTAGCTGCTGTAGATATAATGTGATCTACAGTTTTCGCTTTTTGCACCAGACTTGCTAGCAATTTAATGATTGCAAAGAAAAAAAGTAATTGTGTATTTGGCTTTCTATGGCAGGATCTAGCTGCATCCATGGATGAGGAAGATGTTGGGAAGTTCACTGATGCTATCAAGGAATTTGATAGCATGACCCGGCTGGTAATGTTACAGTTTTTAGAACCCTTTCTGTATGTCTATCAGTCTGATTACACATGGCTGCTTAGATATGCTTTGCCTTCCCTCAATTTTTTCTATAATGAAAATCTAAAGTCTGTTGACATCAAAGGAATCAGAAATCACTCAAACAGATAAAAATGATTTGGGGGTGGATCACATTCTATTTACTCTTGGTAGTAGAAGTTAAACTTAGTTCAAAAACATAAATCGTTAATGTTAGCTAGGCATTTCACTTCTCACTGCCACCCACCCCTTGTGCTATGATGTCTGTCACCTCAGCTTTTGATATATAAAGTTATATTGTAAAAACTTTGTTTCATCAGCAAAAGATAAAATTGATGCATTCTCTTGATAGCAACTTGATTGCTGTAAATCATTAGTAAAGCTTTCCATCAAGGAGAGACATGTTATGAAACACAAGGGACTGTAATGCTTATGCAACCTTTTTTTTTGGATGTAAAATGCATTATTTTATCTTTTAAGCCACATAGCTTTGACCAGTTCAAGTTGAATGTTATAGTCCATCTGGATCATTTTCTGTAGACCTACTTGGATTGTATGATTTCACAAATTAAAAATCCTCATCCTCTGATTGTCCCAGAGATTTATGATTTGTTGTTGATGTTGGTGTAGGACCCTTGGAAAACAACTCTTCTTCTCCGGGCAAAGAATGTTCTAAAAGCAAAGGAAGAAGAAGAAGATGATCTGACATAAGGTTTGCTAGTTGTTTGTATCACAGGTTCCTTGCCAACTACCTGATGATGTAATTAACATAACAATATGGGATTTGTCATGTGTTTTGAGAGTTGTTTGCACAGTTGGCCCCTTGTGAACTCTCTCTTATTCTCTTCACCGCCAGTGGTCAATGTTTGTTTGCTCAATAAGTGTTTGGTGTTTTTCATTTGATTTATGGATATGTTTCTCTTTTTTATAATGATTGTCATGCCGATTTGGATTTTATCTATATATCTATATATATATATTATTATTATTATTATTATTATTATTATTATTATTGTAATGCCTAAAAATTTGGGTGTTTTTTTTTGGGTGCTCAAGTTTATGCATGGCAAGTAATAATGGTGTCTTATTTTTCCAGTTCCAATATTTATATCTTTGAAGTTTGATCTTATTCTTATTATAGTATAAATATGTATATTGCCTATAAAGTACTCTTAGATTATACAAATTTACGAGGCAATATTGTTAATCTCTCCTCTTGATTATTGATTATTGATTTTTGTTCTGATTCTTGTTATGGTATATATATGTATATTGCCAACTACCTGAACATGTAATTAACCTAATGTTTATTGTTTTTTCAATTCCGATAATCATATCCTTGAACTGTGATCTTATTCTTATTAGAGTATATATATATATATATATATATAGGTTTTTTTTCCTCTCCTTAAGGATAGTAACCAACTGTATAAAAATGTTTATGTGACTTTAAGAGAATAGTCTATTAAAATGTTCTAAATTTTTTTACTTAAATAGTTTATATTAAAATTATCACAGTAAAAAAAAGACACCTTTTAAGTTTGGAGATGCGTCTGTTATATTTTCAAATATAATCGTGACAATGGCTCTTTCATTTTTCCGTCATATTTTAATATAACCGTGACAATGACCCTTCATCATTAGCCATATTTCAAATATAACTGTGACAATGGTCCGTCCTGTTGCTTGTATCTTGTATTTTGTTTTGTGAGTATTTGTGTTTCCTCGGGTGGTCTGTTGTTTTGTGTTGCTCTTGTTCACGTCTTGTGGTGTGAGGGGTTTTAGTCTACTTTTGTGTCGGTTGAGTTTATATTTTGTTTTCTTCTTAATTAATTTAGTGGTTTATCCACTTTTTTTTTTAAAATAATAATAAATAATAAAATATCAAGAATTTTGAATTTCTTATTTAAAAGTGTAAATAATAATTAAAAAAAAAAATGTAAAAGCAGTTGGGTGAAGTGAACAATTTGGCTTCATCAAGGTAATTTCTTCCATCTCAGATTCCCAAAGATGGTTGCTTTATTTTCCAAAATTTCAGAGTTTCCAAGCCACGAATTCCTTCTCTTCCTCTATATATTTTTTCAAGGCATGACATGATCATGTCTTATTCAAGATCAATTTTCCATTGACTTTTTAATCACCAATCCATTTCAAGTGTGGACTTGGTACGCCAACAAAGTTTGAATCCACATCATTGAGTGCCTTCTCATCCTCTCCATTATTTTTCCCTATAAATTGCCTTCTTGAACCCATCCACAGAGGCAGAAAGAGATATACAGCAAGAGAAAGAGAGTAGAAATTAGCATGGCTTCAAACAAGATTAACTTTGTGCTCATGTTCACCCTTGTGGCTATTATAATTAGCACACTCACCCTTCCTCTGATCAATGCCAGAGAGCTCTCAACAGCAAAACAAAGTCAGTACTCAGGATCATCCATATATAAACACTAAGAACAACATTATTTTCATCTATTTTCAATGTCATTATCAGGACTCAGCTTATTTCTTTTCATTCATCTTTGTAGGTTATGATGAAGTGAAATATGAGACTGTTGGAGCTACTGACAAGCAGGGTGTTGTCCCTGATGCTGTTTGTTACTATCTGAGGGGTGAAAGAGTTTGCACTCCACCAGCATCAACTACCGCCACTCCATGAAGTGGTGCATGGTATTAAATAAGTCATGCTTTCAAATTAGTGTGATACATATAGCAGAGAGAAAATTTTCTTTTCTCTTGATTATAAGTATGTATTTGTGCTTGTATTATTTCTATGTCTTTCATTATTTTCCTTTTCCTTTTGTGTTTTAAATAAATTATCTCTGGTTTGCTTATTACTGAGAATAATCTATTGTACTTTTTAAACAAATAATATAATAGAAATTGACCAAGAATTAGTATGATTTATTGTTTATGTATAAGAGTCCTCATTGGTGGTTTGATTCTGCAGGAAAATATATATGTAGTACTATGATTAACGTGTCAAGATGATAAGTCCATGAAATTAACATCAAATTGGGAGGTGGAGTCATATCATGCACTTCATTGATATATATATATATATATATATATATATATATGGGAAAACATCATCTAGGGATGTCCCTAGATTTCAATTCTATGGATGTTTTTAAATCTAAGCCGTTGGATCATCATCCGATGGTTGATTGATTATATAAACATCTGACACCTTTTATCGTTCGCTGATCACTTTGTACTAACGAGCGTGGTTTCTATCGTTTCATAATGATAAGAGCCGTCAGATTTTTCATCGAGTGGGCTACTATAGACATCCTAGATTTGAAATCTAGGGGACGTCCTAGATGATGGGTTTGAAAATCTCAGGGGACGTCCTGCAGATGATGGGTTATATATATATATATAGTGTGTGTGTGTGACACTGTGAGAGAAAGAGAGAGAGACATGGGTTCAAATAAAGTTGGTACTTTCCCATTCACTCTGCTTGAGTTACAGTAAGCTATGGATCATGAATATGATGCTAGTTAAACATTCTAATTTAATTTCAAAAAGCAAGACTTGTAAATCAAAACAATTCTCAAAATTACTTCCAGTCTTGTTAGTAATAATATTAACTTTTAAAATGATTTATGATGCCCATTTTCAGACTTCCATAGTCTGTTCATCTTTTCAATGTACTCCTCCACTCTCTTCTTCAATTCATCATCACCATCTTCTTCTTCTTCTTTTTCTTCTTCCTCTTCTTCTTCAAGGGTGAATGTCACAATGTCTTCTTGTTCTTTAGCTTGTTCTTTCTTAGACACCTCAACAATGGGAATAATAGAGGAACAAAGCTTGGGAGATTCATTAATGTTGCTGCTGCTGAAGAAGAGCATGGCTATAATCAAATTACAGAGACAGAATGCTACTAGTGCAGGTGGAGGAGTTGATGATTGAGACAAGAGCTCAACAGTGTATTGCAACATCATGTATGATATTTGATATTTGTGGTTTTTCAATAATGAAAAGAAGTGGTTTGGTTTGAGAATTTGGAGGTTGAGTTTCCCTTCCTTCCTTTTATACCCATCTCTTTTTAGTGTTAAGGAAGAAGCAGCTGAAAGCTTGCAATGGAAGAGCTTACATTTGCTTGCCCTCTGTCTTGCTACGAAAGAAGCTCATGTGGGGTCTCACTCTTTTTATTTATTTGTTTATTTATTTTGCATACATGAATGAATACAACCATGAAACTGGACACGCACTCTGTATATTTTAACTTTATATATAAATTAAGTCATGTGCTAAGATGGGTACAAATTGAACATTTGTGAGGATACTATTTTTTTCAGAGCTTGTTCTAAGAATCACAGTACCAATTTTGACAACTTGGGGGCGTTCATTTTACCGCAAACTGGGGAAAGTCGGGAAGTGGGAAAAAATGTGGGGAGTGATATCACTTCCAGAACTTCTTATGTTTATTTGTTAGATAATGAAAATAGAACCAAAGGATTTAGGTGTTACATGAAGTTTTATGAGTTTAAAAAAATTTTGTAAGTGAAAGAAAGTGAGTTTTTTAATAAATTGGCACACTTTCCCCGCTTCAATAAAAAAAATATTAAAGTTGGTTTAGTTCAAAATCTACTTCTGTTGAAAATGACGAAAACATCACTTCCCCACTTTAACAAAATGAACACAAGAAATGGGGGAAGTCAGACCACTTTCTCCCACATCCCCTGCAATGAACGCCCCCTTGAAGTATGTTTCCATCTTCTAATCTAATGGTTTAGTGTATAATTAGACAGGTTAATAAAATTAAATTTGAAAATTAGCAAATTAATTATGCAGATAAATAATTTGGGACAAATTTATGAGGGAATGTTAACCTCTCCTCTTGATTAGTATATCTAATGTGTCTTGTTTTCCGGGTCTAATATTCATCTCCTTGAACTTTCATCCTATTCTTATTAGAGTGTGTATATATATATATAATTTCCTTTTTACCCCTCAAGGATAGTTGCCAACATGATAGAAATGTTTATGGGAATCTGGCACCGACAATTGAAGAGAATAGTTTATTAAAATATTTTAAAATTTTTACATGAGTAGTTTATGTTAAAATTATCACACTAAAAAAACTTGTGAGTATGGACTTGTGTCTGTACTTACCTACAACTATATTTCAAATATAATGGTTTTAAGGCCAATGTTTAATTTTTAAATTGTAAAAAAAAATATTTTTATTAATTTTATTATAAATAGAAGCCTACACTTTTTATTTCTCACTCTCTCTTACTAGCATTCTCTTTTTACGTTTTTTCTTCTCTCGCAGCCGCTCCATCACCTCCTCTCGCCACCAGCTTCTCCCTCACTTCCTCCTGCCACTCTCTCACTTTTTTTGCATCACAGAAAAAGTTTTTTAAAATATTTTTCTTAATCTGGTAGATCCAGCCGGATTGACCGGTTTCCGGGCTAACCAACCAAGTCACCCAATTTTTACCCAGGTTATTTCAACACGAGTCAAAGAGGTAGCCGGACCGGCCTCATGGTCGATTTCCGGTTTTTTCCGATCGAATTGACTGGGCCGGTCCGGGTTTGACAACATTGATTGACACTTGGAGTTATTATAATGGTTTTTTTTTTTTCAAAAGAAAGGAGAAAAAACAGGGTGGGGGCATTTAACTGTTAGGTGGAAAAGATTAATCAATTTTTCATTACACAAAACCTATAATGTATAAGGTATATATAGATACACAGTTATATAAATAAGGTAGCTATACAAATATAGATATACAGCTGTATACACAGTTGTATTCCCTAACACCCCCCTCCCCCCAAACTCACGGGGGATCAAACATCGAGAGTTTGGACAAGAGAAAATCATGTTGTGGCCATGTCTGAGATTTAGTAAACAGATCCGCAAGCTGACGCTCAGAAGGAACAAACTGGGGAGCCAGAATGCCTTTGTTGTACTGATCACGCAAGAAGAAAGCATCAACACCAATATGCTTGGAGATGGAATGTTTGACAGGATTCAAAGTGATCTGAATGGCACCGGTGTTGTCACAATGTAGAGGAGTAGGAGCATGCGAGACAACACCAAGATCATGCAAAAGCCAACGCAACCAAACAATCTCCTCAAAGCAGAGTAGCCATAGTGCGAAGCTCGCTCATGCTAGACCGAGAACACCAGCTTGCTTCTTGGACTTCCAAGCAATGAGAGAAGAGCCCAAGAACAAACGAAGCCAAGAATGTAACGACGATCGACTGGATCACTAGCCCAAGTAGCATCGAATAAGAACGAAGCTCCGGAGAACTCGGCCGAGAAAAAGAAGGCCTCGAGATGGAGTCGCCTCAAGATAGCGCAAAAAGCCTCAAAAAGATGGGCATAGTGAACAGAAGTAGGTGCACTAACAAACTGACTCAAAACATGCACATCATAAGCAATGTCTGGACGAGTGAGGGTAAGATAGACCAGACTCCCAACCAAGTGACGATAGCGTGTTGGATCAGATAAGGGAGTCCCCTCAACAGCACGCAATTGAAGATGTAGCTCCATAGGAGTGGTTACAAAGACAAGAGTCGAGAGAGCTGCCCGCGAGGATATCGATGTGTAACGCTCGACAACCGAAAACCAAGAGAAGTAGAAGTGACCTCAATGCCCAAAAAAATAGCTCAATCGACCAAGATCACTCATCCGGAAATGTTGTCCAGGGCTGATGCTTGACAAAAACTATCATAAGCGTGATCATCACCAGTGATGATCATATCATCCACATAAAGCAACAACAAAGTCCGACCACGAGAGGAAGAGTGCACAAACAAAGCGAGATCATGCGACTAGGGTCGAAAAACCAAAGAAGAACCACAAGAGAATCGAACGCTTAAAACCGCACCCGAGGAGCCTGCTTTGAGACCATAGAAAGCCTTCCGAGGTGATGCACTCAAAACCGAAGGAGAAGAAAAACCGGGGAGGAAACATGTAAACCTCCTCGCTAGAAGATCCCCGTGAAGAAAAGCATTCTTCACATCAAGTTGAAAGAGGGACCATCGTCGAACAACAGCTACAACAATGAGAGCTCGAATGGTAGTCATATGAGCGATGTGGAGCAAAAAGTCTCATCATAATCTCGTCCCCTCGCCTCCCATCGAAAACTACGAGCCACAAGGCGAGCCTCTGTACCGCTTACGTAACCGCCGAGCGAGTCTTGACTTTATAGACCCACTCTGCGTAATGGGAACAAAGACCAGGAGGAAGGGGAACCAAATCCCATGTAGAGGTGAGCTCGAGCGCCCAACTCAGCAGACATAAGCACTTTGCCACCTGTATTTTTGACAAACTCTCAGTAAGAAGATGACTCGGAGGGCCATTGAGGGAGAAATAGGTAGGTCAAGAAGCCGAGAGGCAAGATTAAGGCGATCGGGGATGACGATCACGTAAGAGGATAGCGACGCGGTGGGAATCATCCGCAGGAACACATCGAGGAAGCCGCTGGCGCCCGAGGGGCTGATCGCCAGAAGAGGAGGAGCGGGAATAGAAACATGGATGGGAGGGTCAATCAACAACGGTGAAAATCAGATGGAGGAGAGGGATGTATGAGATATGGTGGAGGTGGGGACAGAGGAGGTGGTGAGGACACAATGAGAAACTGAACAACCGTCGATGTAGTAGAGGAGTGAGAAGAAGAGGAAGGGGAAGGGACAAAGAAAGGACGATCCTCAACAAAAGAGACATCACGCGAGATACTTAGGCGACGTGTAACAGGATCATAACACCGATAGCCTTTGTGCTCAAGACTATAACCAAGGAAGACACAAGGAACAGATCGAGAGGGTAAAAGTTTAGTCCGCCTCGAGACATAAGGAGGACATAACACAAACAACCAAACACACGAAGATGAGAATAACGTGGTGGGCTGGAGAAAAAACATTCCTCTGGACTACAACCCTGAAGAAAGGAAGAGGGTTGAAGATTGATGAGGTAAACAACAGTAGAGACAGCCTCAGCCCAAAAGTGAGGGGGAACATGGGAGGCATTGAGAAGAGTACGAGTGGTTTCAAGAATATGACGATGTTTCCTTTCAAAGAAGGCTATTCCGAGCATGGGCACCGTGGACAAGAGAGTCGAGGAAGAGTGCCGTGGGAGGCAAGAACCTCACTGAAACTCATGAGAAAGATATTCCCTCCGAATCGTAATCGAAAGTACGAATGGTGGCGTAAAAATTGGGCACGCACTCATATTAGAGAAATCAATATAAACCTTTAAAAAAACCTCGAACGAGAACGCATAAAATAAATCCAAGTGTAACGAGAGAAATCATCAACAAAAAAATAACATAATAACGATGTCCACCTTTGGAAACAAAAAGGGCAGACTCCCAAACATCCGAATGAACTAATTCAAACGGAGACCCGCACCTAGACACACTCGAAAGGATACGGGAGTTGTAGCATGTTTGCCAAGCTTACAACCCGAACAAGAATGAGAATTATCAACTAAAAACACGACCTAAAAACGCCTCGATGAATAAGAGAAGATGACGAGAACCACTAGGATGGCCAAGCCGATGATGCCAACGATGGAAACGAACAAGAGAAAAACAATAAATAGAGGTCACCGGTAATGTAGAAGAGGATGGAAGACTGAAGATGATCGAGCACATACACCCCACTATGGTGATGGCCGACCCAATGAGGGTCCCCTGTAAGACGATCCCTCGCACACGATAACCAAACTCATCAAAAATAACAAGATAGCCAAGAGAAGCGAGTCGACTAGCGTAAATAAGGTTCATGGAGAGTCGTGGTACAAAGGCAACATCGGAATATGAAAATGAGTGGTGTGTAAAAAGCCACGACTAGGGACTAGGAGTGTCGTGCCATTAGCAATAATGACACGAAGATCGGAAGAAAAAAAGGATGAAGAGAGTGAAGGTGGGTAGCATCATAGGTCATATGAAAAGAAGCTCCCGAGTCAAGTAACCAAGAGGGATGTAAGAAATACCGTAGGGGGCTGAGGCGACTCGATGGGTGAGTGGAGACGCTGGAGGCATCCCGAGTGAGTCATCGGGGTCAAGAAGGAGATATCCGACTCGGAAAGTCGCCAATAAGTTGTCGAAATCGGCCAGCAGACAATGCACTCACTTTGAGTAGCCGAGGGTGGGGTGGGGGCCGTGCTGTCGTCAGGTCGTCATCCGAGCTCACTGGAGTTTGCGACACTCAATACGAATATGGCCAGGAGCATGGCAGTAATGACACCGAACTGACCGTCGAGGAGATGCACTAGAAAACCGATCCCCGAGACCGAGATAGAGGGACTGGACAGAGCGCTAAGACCGAGAGACGGCATTAAAGGAGCAATGGTCCAGATCGGGTTCTCGCTGCGGAGCGAAAGAAGAATGGAGTGAGGAGCAGCAGTGGTGGAACCACATCTAAGGACCAAGACGAGTCTCCTCAACAAGCACATATGCCAGAGTATCACTAGTAGACTGGAGGTGTAACCCGGTCAGATGAGTCGAGCCCGAACGGCCTCGAACTCGTAGGCGAAGACGCATGAGAAACTCATAAATGCGAAGATAATCACGATCCCGAGCAATGGCAAGACACCGGCATAGTCGGGAGAAGGAGAGGGTGTCATCTCATCACACCGACGCCATAAATCACCGAGCACGACAAAGAAATCGAGACTGACGCCCTCACGCCGAGTAGGTAGATGTGAGAGTCTCAGATAAGGAATAGCGCAACGCCTGACTGGAAGGAAGATAGAGTGCGCGCAGATGATCCCAAATCGCCTTGACTGTAGAAAGATCACAAACAGCCAAACGAATAGGAAGCTCACAGGACTGACAGATGATAGCAATGGTACGAGCATCATCCTCAGTCCACTTGAGCAAGTCAGTAGACGTGGAAGAGGACACGCTGGTAACTGTAGACAAAGAGGAGCCAGAAGAGGCGGCACTAGAAGAAACTGGAGGCGGACGGGTACCATCAACATGACCCCAAAAATTAAGTCCGCGAAGGAGCACACGTAAAGTGGACGACCGTGCTTTATAATTCTTGCCATTGAGCATGACGTCCGTCTTTTGTAGATAAGAAACATGGGCAGAGGCCATGGAAAACACACCGCGGGCTGAGGGCGGCGCGGTGGCCAAGGGCAACATGAGTGTGCGCTGAGGGCCGAGGGACGGCAGCAGGGCGGCGCGCTGGGGACGCTAGTTGGGCGCCTAGGCTACGGCGGCGGGCAGGGCGGGCGTCCGGGCGCGGCGGGCGAGGCACGCTGGGCGGCTGAGGGCGGCGCGCGCGGATCGAGACGACACACGCGGATCGAGGACGGCGCGCGGAAAAATTAGGTTTAGAAAAACCTCTCTGATACCATGTTAGGTGGGAAAGATTAATCAATTTTTCATTACACAAAACCTACAATGTACAAGGTATATATAGATACACAATTATATAAATAAGGTAGCTATACAAATATAGATATACAGTTGTATATACAACTGTATTCCCTAACATTAACAACCCATTGAAAATATGCAAATCTTTGCATATTTTCAGAAGGTGTATGCTCATTTAAAATTTATGCCACTATGCATAAATACAGTAGCACAGAATATAATATTTTTGTCGGTAAAGACATGATGAAAACTGTTGAATGGAAATGCAATAACTGACGTAATTTTTGAATCTACGAATGTTGGTGCATATATATAATTCCGCTTCATCAAATAATTTCTCCCATCTCAAATGCGGTTTATATTTCAAAAATGTCAACGCGATGAACTCCCATGAAAGAGACAGAGCAGATTGAAAGTAGAAAATTCTTTTTCTTCCTTCCCTCCCTCTATTTTTCTTCAAGGCATGACATTATGTCCTATTCATAATCAATTTTTCATAGACTTTTTAATCATCAGTCCCTGTCACGTATGCAGTTGCATTTTGAAATTTTGAATCCGTATTGTTGAGTACCTTCTCATCCTCTCCATTTTTCCTTATAAATTGCCTTCTTGAAGCCCATCCATATTGAAACACACACACATACACACAGAATAAGAGAGTAGAAAGAAGGATGGCTTCAAACAAAATTAAATTTGTGATCATGTTCCTAGCCATTATCAGCATCCTCACCCTTCCTATGATCAATGCCAGAGAGCTCTCAACAGCAACACAAAGTCAGGACTCAGGATCCATATTTAAGAATAACATTTCTTTTTCTTTTTCATTTATGTTTAATGTCGTAGACTCATAATAATATGCAGCTTATTTCAATCTTTTGATTCCTTTTTGTAGGTGATGATCAAGTGAAATATGATACTGTTGGAGTTACTGATCAGGTTGCTGCTTTCTGATGCTGTTTGTTACCGTTTTAGGGGCCGTAGGATTTGCTTTTCACCCACGTCATCTCCCACTCCATAAACATAGAAATTCTAGTCTACATTGTATGCATGGGTGTATCGCATTAAAATTATTAAGTATGTGTGTTAACTGTGAGATAATAAATATAAGTGATTCAGATAAACTTTGTTTATCATTTGGTGTATATCCAATGGTTCCGTATGATATATACGTTTAGTTGATTAAGAGCATGTTATTTTTCTAATAAATATAAGTGTTTCATTTTCTTTTTGTTTTGTGTTTTAAATAAATCATCTCTGGTGTTTGCTTAATCCTGAGAATAATCTATTGTACTTTTTAAACAAATAATATAATAGAAATTGATGAAGAATATTTAGTATGATTTATAGTTTCTAAGAGTCCCTCATTGGTGGTTTGATTATGCAGAAACATATATATGTAGTACTATGATTAACGTGTCAAGATGATAAGCCTATGAAATTAACATCAAATTGGGAGGTGGAGTCATATCATGCACTTCATTGATATATATATATATCCCTAGTGTGTGTGTGTGTGTCACTATGTGTGTGTGTGAGAGAGAGAGAGACATGGGTTCAAATAAAGTTGGTACTTTCCCATTCACTCTGCTTGAGTTACAGTAAGCTATGGATCATGAATATGATGCTAGTTAAACATTCTAATTTAATTTCAAAAAGCAAGACTTGTACATCAAAACAATTCTCAAAATTACTTCCAGTCTTGTTAGTAATAATATTAACTATTAAAACGATTTATGATGCCCATTTTCAGACTTCCATAGTCTGTTCATCTTTTCAATGTACTCCTCCACTCTCTTCTTCAATTCATCATCACCATCTTCTTCCTCTTCTTCTTCAAGGGTGAATGTCACAATATCTTCTTGTTCTTTAGCTTGTTCTTTCTTAGACACCTCAACAATGGGAATAATAGAGGAACAAAGCTTGGGAGATTCATTAATGTTGCTGCTGCTGAAGAAGAGCATGGCTATAATCAAATTACAGAGACAGAATGCTACTAGTGCAGGTGGAGGAGTTGATGATTGAGACAAGAGCTCAACAGTGTATTGCAACATCATGTATGATATTTGATATTTGTGGTTTTTCAATAATGAAAAGAAGTGGTTTGGTTTGAGAATTTGGAGGTTGAGTTTCCCTTCCTTCCTTTTATACCCATCTCTTTTTAGTGTTAAGGAAGAAGCAGCTGAAAGCTTGCAATGGAAGAGCTTACATTTGCTTGCCCTCTGTCTTACTATGAAAGAAGCTCATGTGGGGTCTCACTCTTTTTATTTATTTGTTTATTTATTTTGCATACATGAATGAATACAAGCTTGAAGCTGCACATGCACTCTTATAAATTATATAATATGTATTTAATATTTTGCATGTGTCCCTATCTATGCACCACAACATATATAGATTAGATTATAATTATTTCCATCCACATATTTTAACTTTATATTTAAGTCAAGTTATACAAGGAGTTCAAAAAATTAGTATATGTTTTGGGATTACTTAGATGATAATGAATGTCCTTGGAGAAGAGCAGGAATGAAAGGTCCATTCATGATCTGAGATTGGAATCATGCAGGCTTCTCATAAGAGTTCTGATCTCTAAACTCTGAAATTTTACTCCTGATCATCTCAGCCACATGAGGTTGCACAAACATGTGTGTGCTGTCCAGCATATGCAATATGAACTTTTGTGAAGCCGGCATAGATGCATTTAAACTCACAATGAACTGTGCCATTGGTACATCACTGCACAGCGACATCAAATAAATGTACCAACATATGATTTAATAACAAAATTATTGTAGGAATACACTGTAATGAATGGTTAAATAGTTTCAGCTTACCAGGAAATATAAAGACCTTTGATAGCATTCACCATCTTGGCTTTGGAGGATGGAACTGATAGTTTACTAAAGCTGGGATATCTTTAGCAGGGACTGTCCACTTGCTCCACCGAAGCTTTGTGCACGCCCCTGACAGTTTAGCAGGTCCTTCGGACTGTCTGTTCCTCTTGATCAAAAAAAGCTGGGGATATCTTTAGGACTGCCCAAGAAAGATATGACTGATGAGAAAACACCAAGATCGCAAGAGAAAAAAGAATAATATTATCATGCGAATAGAAATTCATAATGGGTAAAGAAAAGTATTAAAGTGCTTTAGCTATTACTGCTTTCATTAATAGAGTAACAGTCAAAACTAGAAAATCAGTCAGAATAAGCTGCTAAATGTTCATAGTTGATAACATGAATGAGTGGGAATAAGTCAAAGATAGTTTTCAAGGACATCATCAATCGAGTATCATGTCATGTTCTGTGTCCCACAAGTGTATAAGAATTTCAATGCATGCAATCAAGAAAAGTTAGTCAATCAAAGATAAGAACAAATGATTTACATGACTAAGTATCTGTCCTTGTGCTGTTGAATGTAAACCATTCAGTGGCAGCTTCTAATTGAGGCAATAACTGCTAAGTTCATCTCACTAGCTCACTTTTTTTCTACAGTCATTTCTTCTGACAATTAAAGCAGCATCGGCCACCCTCCTTTCAAAGGCCATCTTGAATTTAAAGGTCTTTGCAACACAAGATCAAGCTGTCACATTTTATTTTTCAAAGCTTAATCATATTTGATGAGAACAGTTCTAATTTCATTCCTGTAATTTCACCATATCTTGGTAGTATCATTTGTTCTCCCACCTTGTAATTCTTACAAATCATCTTCACATAATTTCTTATCCATAATAGACTAGCATGTCTTTGTTAGACAACAGGTGTTTGGCAACCGCTCCCCTCTAAACCAAGAAAATTCTTTCATTGAAGTCAAGATATAGTCTGATTGGTCCGTTGCAACTGTTATAAGGCTTACTTTTCCCATCAAATTTCTCCAATAAAATCCCCTTAAAAATAGATACATATATATATATATATATTTTACTGTTTTAATCATCTTAAATTGCATAAAGCTATCCCCTGACCACATAACAAGTTAAAGGCAATCTTTACTTAAGTTGGCTCGACTAATCTTGATTCTTGACAAAAAGCATTAATGTCATATCTTTATCTTGTGCAAACAGTGATAGCATAAGCACATTTCAGCAAAAGCATGTAATTATATCTATATCTTATATTCCACCCATCTTCCCAAGAACACTGAGCTAAATTCATCCTAATTTTCCAACTAG
This sequence comes from Dioscorea cayenensis subsp. rotundata, assembly GCF_009730915.1. Taxonomy (NCBI): domain Eukaryota; kingdom Viridiplantae; phylum Streptophyta; class Magnoliopsida; order Dioscoreales; family Dioscoreaceae; genus Dioscorea; species Dioscorea cayenensis. The sequence goes on along the minus strand of NC_052484.1, from coordinate 20,731,389 downwards.
TTATATTTATGCACTAGAGCATGATCCAGATATTAAATTTAAGGATGATCCCATGTCTTGCTTCTAACTGTAAGTATTCAAAGTCACAAATCTGAAGGTGAACAACATGGATGTCAGAAGGTGGTGGAAATATAAAATCGTGAAACTTCACAAGTAAGAGCCACACCATGGTGAAGGCTGACAATTAACAACAAAACTCTTACAATATCAAAGGCCTATCTGCACTGCTATTTTCATGTACTTTCATGCCTTATGTAACTATGACTGACTAGTGCATAAATCTTAATAATTTAGGTAAAACGATAGGTGCATGGAGTGAATTGGATAGTGGAGGAAGAAGAGCTACTAGCAAACCACTAAAATTACCAGAGCATAATGAAGTAGAAAAACCTTGTTGCCAGATAATTGCACCACTGTCACCCTATTCATCAAGCAAACAAAACTGATTGAACTCATCTAAGGTAAGATGAAGCTCTTACGTTCCGATTTCTAATTTTACAACGGATATCTTTACTTGAGCTCCAATCTCTTACTGATCTCTAAAAAAAGAATCTACATAGAGCAGGCCCTCCTAAGCACTGAACAAAGTGAAAAAGGGATTCACACATTTTGAATGAAGAAAGAAGAGATCACATTAATCTTCGCAAATCTCCTAGGAGAAGAGATGCAACAACTTCTAACATGGTTAGACAACCCATGGCCTCATCACATCCAGGAATTAAAACTAACAGTCAACAAACAACAGAGTGATTCTATATTACTATTTTCTTTTTCTTCTTTTTTTCATGTGTGGAAAATCCTAAGCCCTCTCTGACTATGAAATACACTTCTTATCAAGGAGGTGAAAATGTAAATTTAATCCCAGATTACAAAAATCACAAACAAGCTCCCACCTTTCCCAATCCATAAGAACCCTTTGCTCACATTCAATAGCTCAGATATACAAACTGACAACATCTTGTCTACAAAGAAGCAAATACGAACAAAAACATTATCGTTTTTAGCAATCAAAGAACAAGTTTTTCTTGCTGGATCATAAGCTAAAATTCAGTTTTTTTCTACCCCAATCACAGCATGTTCATCGTTAAAAAACAATCAAACAGACAAATAAACAGATGCAAAAACACCTGATCGACATTGTCAATCATTCATTCGCTCTCTTTTTACATTTTTATCACAACACAGATCATCAACTCTTTAACCCTAGTTAACCGAAATCAACACAAAACAAAGACACATAATTCCACCATGATTCAAGAAAAAAACTAAATAAATCAAAGTAATCAAACAAAAGGGAACAGAACTAGCAAAAGAATCAGAATCTCCAGGAATTTATGGATGATCGAAAACCAAAGAGGAAAGTGGAAAGAGATTTACACCTCGTTCTCGGCGGAGGATCAAAGCTCCCTCTCCCGCGCCTCTCCTTCCCCAATCGACGAACACTTGTGTTAATGAGATCCGAGCATCCTTTTAGCATTTATGCCCTTTTAAACTATGGTATTTATTATCCCTCATTGAAAAAATATCCTTGATATATTTATACCTTCTTAAACTAAAGTTTAAATGAAATTAAATGTCTTTTTTTATTTTATAGTTTAATATATGTGTGTGTGTGTATATATATATATATATAGGATACACAACCTCAAACTAATAATAAGAGACATTTTTTACAATAAAGTAATAAACTGGTGTTTATAAATTGGCGTTCATTTCACTGTAAATGAGGGAAAGTCAGGAAGTGATATTACTTCAAGGACTTATGTGTTCATTTTTCAAAAAGTGAGAATACAACCGAAGAATTTAAGTGTTGGATGAAGTTCTATGAGTTCAAAAAAAACTTAAGAAGTGAAAATAAGTTAGTTTTTATAGATTGACTCACTTCCTCCACTTCAGTAAAAAAAAAATTGAAATGAGCTTAGTTTAAAATCCACTTCAGTCGAAAGTGGGAGAAGTACCACTTCCCCCATTTCAGCACAAATGAACACCAGAAGTGAGAGAAATCAGACCACTTCCTCTCACTTCATCCCACTTTCCCTGAAATGAAAAAGAGAAAGCACACTCAAATATGAGTAATTTGAGATTTTAAAGGAAACACAATTCTTATGAAAAATTCCATTTTATTATAATTTTACAACCAAAATATAACAAACCATACATAAATATCATTTTTATGGGAGTATATATATATATATATATATATATATATCACCCTTCCATATGCATGGCAAAATCATGGTTGAGGGTGGGAAAGGAACTAGATGCTGAAGCAATCTGGTTTTCAGATTTTCATCAAACATTTATACATAAAAAATTGGAAACAAAAATAAAATTATATTCATGGCATGGCCAACAAAATGTCATACATTCAATGACATTCATCATGAAGTATGGCAAATAAACCTATATGGAAGAAATGCCACAATGCTCCTGCTAGAGCTGTGTATACAACAATACATATGTTTTCAGAATTGAGTGCTATGCTAAATATAACATAAGGCCTTGATAAATACAAGCTGAAAACAAAAATTACAACAAACAAACATTACAAAAAAAAATAAAAAAATAACAAATAACAAAAACAGGGTGGTAATTCTCCTAAACCATCAAAGTACAGTTCTGAAGCTCAAGCCGGTGAAATGAGCCAATGAATTACTCATCTTCCAGCACGCTCCATATCATCCTGTGATTGGTCAATCAAAGGGAAAATAATACTGAAATGAATGCAATAGTTCATATGATCATTCTAAATACAACTAAGAAACCGAGCTTTTTACCAGAAAAATGACAGAAAGAGAAGAATAACCAGATAGGCTAGCTTGAAGAGGCGTCGTTTCTTTTCTTTATTTAGCAAGTTGAAGATCTCTGTAACGTCTACCAGATGCTGCTGCTGCTGATACCTGTAAACAACACGACATGCTTAGTACTTCTGCTCATGAAAAGAAGTCCCTTTCTCAAATGTGAATGACCTCAACAAGTGCACATTTAGTTTGCATAGTACTCCCTCGCACTCACAATAAACAAATATTATGAATATGCTCTGGTTTGGCTTGGCGATGGGTTAAATAGAAACTAGACAAGATAAAAGGAACGTTGATTGTTTTTGAAATTTAAACAAAGAATGATGAGAAATCAAAGTATGATCCTGTGTTCTATAATGAAGCATGACTGCATGTTGCTTGATAAGCTTATATTTATCATGTTACAAACTATGTATGAGCTACTTTTCACTTCTAAAAGAATGCACTTTGCAACCACAAGAAAGACCGAGTGCCTAAAGTTCGCCATCTTAAGGAAAAAAATTAGTTCACACATGAATTACAGATAGTATTTTTCTTCAGTTTATGTCATATGAGAATTCAAAACCTGCGAAACAAGAGGGGGCCACATAATCCAGCAAAATACAAGCATCGAAGTGTATCTTATGAGAGGTTCATCAGTATCCAAGCATCATTTTCACCGCCTTCTGAAGCCAAGGATAAACAATATGCTGAAGCCACAACCTTATGTTATGGAGCACTTTAAGGTGAAATTGCACAATATTCAAGGTTTCCCTAAAACTTTGGTTGATATCATATGGCCAGACCCCTCAAATAAGGTACAAATCATCAAAGGAGACAGTATGAAATCACCTGAACCAATAATGCAACTACTTTTTAAGTAAATAAAACCATAAGTATTCTTGCTCAAGTTGCAAATGAGTAATACATTTATTGTTGGCAGTTTAGTGGAACTAATCATATTATATAACTAATCATATTATACATAAATCAGTTGGGATTGAAAGTTGTATTGTTTCTAGGTCAGAAAGAAGCCTTAGTAAGCATAGTAGAGCAGAAAAAAACTACCGCAAATTCCTCAGAATATTTTTGACATTGTAAGGCACATATTATCCATTACCACTGGGGGCAATTGTAAATATATATTTTAACATGCAAGCACCAAATCAAAGTATGGGGTGATGACTTACAGTTTCACATTATAATAAAGAATAGGCGCAGAAAACAGAAACATCAACCACTGTCCAGACAAGATAAAATAGTAGGCTTATGATTCCTTGCAGGATAAACTCCGGTACAACCAAATAATTGATGCGTGAAGCTGAATCATAAGGGTTGATATAGTCAAACTCTAGGTCAGCCAAACACATAAGCTGCCAAAAAAGAAAAAAAAAAATCTTACAGTGAAAAATACTTGAAATACAAGATTTAGTTCATAAAATTATCATGCATGATGTTAAGAGTTAGACAAGGTGAAACATTTACAGAAACTAAATCCCACTGAGAGAAACAATAGCAAATAGTTTTCATTCTCATAGGAATGGGCCATGGCAAATTGGCAACCAAACAATCATGGATACATCACATACTTAAGCACGTGCGAGCGCGCGCGTGCACACACACAAAACACACACGCACACACAAGAGAAAGAAATGAAAAGACAGAGATATAAATTTGTATACACATCATGGTAACAAAAAATTTGGAGATGGCCAAACACATGCACGAGACAAACCCTTGTAAATAAAGATTTTCTTTTACCAAAGCAAAATTCCACTAATCTTAGAGTCAAATAGTGTATGCATCATCAGCTTCACTTTAACCAAAAATCTCTGCCAAATGATGTAAGAAGATCTGTATGTTTCTTCGAGCTTCCAGCATGCTAACTCGCTAAGTGCAAAATGACTTCTACCATACTCATCAATGATGCACAAAAATGGCCCAGCTAGAAAGATTTTGTCAAGATTCTTATAATTATTTCTCAAAAGGAATTGGCAATAATATATCCAAAGCATTTCTTTCATAAAGCAAATATATACAATCAGAAAATCTTCAAAATTTACGGAAATCAAATCAAAATAGAAAAATTGTGTCAATTTCAGTGACTTGGTTGGCCTAACTTTAATCGTAAACTTCAGAATTTTTTTCTTCAAAAAGTCAAATTTTCAAACTCAGTATAGAAACACAAAGCTTTCATCATTGCAAGGACAATGCCCAGAAGTTGCACTCCCACAGCTTGGAAAACAAGTTCAGCAAACATAAATAAATGGTTGGATCATAAAAGGAATCAACATAAACTAAATGCCATTCCCATTGATCAATCACCTGAAAGAATTTTTTCATTGTTAATTACATCCTAAAACTCCACCCCATGATCAAACATAATTGAAAGAATTATCCATCATAAAAATAATCAAACAAAAAATGAAACAAAACCTACTTTTTTTTCTAGGTTACTAACAAAAGGGGGGAGTTTTTTTTTTTTTTCGGGGATATTAATGATTGAAATATCAATTTCACAAACAAATTGGCATCACCGGCGTTACCTGGTAAACGACCATAATGAGGATAGCAATAAGGAGGAAGAAAGCAATGACCCATAACAAGATCATCCACGCCCCCATCCCCTGATTACTTCGTTGTACGAAAGAAGAAGAAGAAGAAGAAGGAGGAGGAGGAGGGGAAAATTAGGGATAGCTTCGAGCAATGAGACCTATAAGAGTAGGTACAGTGCCGGAGACGGCGGCGGCCGGAGCAGCGAGCCGCGGGTCTGGGAATGAAGATTGCCACCCTCTCTAGGGATTCCATCGAGAGATTTTTTACTAATTGGACCCTTGAGTACCAGAAATTTCATATGAACCCCTCTTCTAGTCAACTTTCGGGTAAATTTTTCATGTGATCACTGTGTTATGGCTGATTTCCATTTTAGTCATTGTGTTTCAATTTGTTTCTTTTTGGTCATTAGATATTGATTTGTTTTTCATGGGTTAGTCGACTTGAGATTTTTCAGTACGAATTTAGATAGCGATGGCGATTCGAAATCTGACGTCACTCTTTTTTATATTTTCTCTATCTCAAAATTTGGAGCGGGGTTCTTGACTCAACTCAGCTTAAAAAAGAGTGACGTAGCGTTTCCGATCGCACGTCATCTAAAGTTGATCGGAAAAATCCCGTGTAATCAGTGAAAAATAAATTAATATCTAATGACAAAAGTGAAAAGCAATTGAAGCAAAATGAAAATGTATGCCCATAACACTGCTGCATGAAAAATTTACCCGTCAACTTTCACTCCCTATCCTTGGTCTTGCCTCAGTTGGAAAATTATCAACAAACCCCTGTAATTTTTTTATGAAAAGTAGCTGGAAATATGAAATTTAAAGTTTTTCCAAGGGGCAATATGTAAATACATAATGGATACATCATAATTTAAGCTTCATTAAGCTGATTACATTGGCAGTGAACCATCAACACTGTGTTTCATTTCTTTAACAACGTTAAAGATGTTAGACTATGAGGAATTTGATGAAAAATCTACAACGAGTTCTAAAAATGCACAAGTTTCTGCTAAAAAAGGACTGTTAAAAATTGCTCTCAGAAGCCCAACCCTTTTTCTCCAATGCCAACCGAAGTGCCTGATGTGAATAACAATGGAAATTAATGAGATACAATAAAGAATGCGAAAATTTTGAAGTACATTTAGTTATGTACCTTAATTCTCTTCCTGTTGATATCAAAGTCAATGCTTCCTACGCGAGATGCAGAACGGTATTGAACAATAGATTTATCACCGGGCGGGAACCAGAATTCGACATCATCTACAAGCTATAAGGAAGAATTTTTAAGTCGGTTGTCGAGAATAGGATGTGCAAAAACTAACAACTGTTGGAGTCTCAAGTCTTGGATTTACCCCCAATAAAGGACTCTCATATTCGACCCGAATATAGTCATCCTTTCTGTCCACTACATTGGGTGTAAAGTTATCTGGCTTTGTTGATGTAACCTGCAAATTAGGCAACAACAGATTAAGCCATCAATGCTCATGAGCTTTGCATTGATCTGTAAGAAGGTGTAAAGCCTTGGAACAATTGCTTTGACATAATCGAGCAAAGTTTTATGGAGAAAGAAATTATTCTTGATTCACCATGCTTCGAGATGTGACTCAAGATCATTGATAAAGCATCAAACTAGTATTCAAGAACTTGGATATGTCTTACCACTTGTAAAAGCTCTTTGATTGCTTCTTCTCTACTTTTTGGCTTCTTTCTGCTTCCATCTGGAGGGTTGTAGTTCCTGGAGACAGTCATTATGGGAATATTACTAATGCCATCACCTTTAATTTCATCTTAAATAATTTTGTTGGATCACTAATCAGATATCCCCTGCTATAGTACTTCCACAAATATATGCTGGATAAATTATTGTGTTGATTGCTTTGACAGATATAAGCAGGGAAAGATGTTCAACAGTTCGAGCAAAAGTATCCTATCCTAACGAGGAGCCATTTTCTTCTTAAATCCTTCAAGCACTACAAGTTCAAGATATATGCTATTTACTTTAATACATTAGATAACACATGAGTAAGGAAACAGAGGGGAAAATAAAAGATTAACTTTTGAATAAACAAGAAGGGATTGCATATGCATTAGGTATGATGGATTGCCAACTGGTGGTTGTGCTCATCTTCATCTGAATATGGAAACCAATATTGTTCTTAAACCTATATGTTTGTGTGTGTGTGTATGCATCTCCACATGAGAGCATCATGGGAATATCAACAACAAAGGAGAGTGAAGAAATATCCAGAGAGAAGCATAGTGTTGTGTAGTGCAATACTAATGCTTGATATCAGCAAGAAAACATTGTAAGGAAACTGTAATTAGGTGGAAAAATTTAAGAGTTAGAAAAGAAACATGCATGACATCTCCAAGATTTCTTCAGAAAGAAACATAAATACAGATCATTGCTAAGAAGATACATACCATGGAGGGACATAGTGACTGGTATTGGAAATATCCTCAGAAGTAGATACACAAGTATTGGTTGCAGGGCACAATGCTAGAGATGGTGGATTCTTTTGCACACCAAGATAGTTTGGCTTAGGTCCACTGACATCTCAACCATGAACACAAAGCAAGTATTAGAAGGACAAAATTATTGTCAAATGTTCAAAACTGTGCTATTTCTGTAATATAGACCACAAGGTTGATGTCGAAAAATAATAAAGTACAGCTAAAAAGGAAACAACAATCATACAATGATCAAATATTCCTTAGAGAAATCTAACTTGTACTTTGTTAAAATTACCATCTTTCAAGAAAAAAATTTCTTTGGATAACTTCACAAATGTTCATACATATGGGTTTTGCATAAAATGCAACTATATTACTTTTGTTTCATAATGTTTAGCAACATTTGCTGCTAGAACGCAAAGTCACTAAATATCACAATCTCAGTCCAACAAAACATAAAACATTGAAAATGGGAAAAACATTAACATGCTAATCATCAAATGAAGTGAAAAGGAGTGATTTTGTTTGAGATATTACCCAAAATGGAAGATTGCAGCCAATGTCGCAATCTCACTGGTCCTAAGAACCACTTCCCTACTCCAAAAAATACAGAAAAACTCAAATTGAATCAAAAGTTAGAGAAAAGGATAACTGAGCTGAAGATATATATATATGAAGTTAGCACCTTCTGCCAATCTTTGGCGCTGGAGATTCTTTGTGAAGAGAAGTGACTCCATAAGAAGAGCAGCAAGAGAAGCTTGGGCGCATGAAAATGGAAGCCATTAGAGAACTCGAAGAGGGGCCTCCTCCTTATCACTTGGCAAGCAGAAAAGAAGGCATTTTTATGATAATTTAGCCTCTTTTTTTTCCATATTATTTAATTTCCTCTTTTTTTTTGTTTATCAAAATTAGTTTTTCTGTTTTTGTAATTCATATATATCCTAGTATTTTTTATTAAAACCAGACGAAAATTGGGGTCCGCATTATTTTTTGCTTCTTGGTTAATGAATAAAAATATATGTATTTTTATTTTTAAATTGGTTTTTTTCCATTTCATTTGATAAAATAATTATCTAAAAATACATAAATAAATAAAGTGATGTCAAAATAATTTTAATGCCAAAGTAGCGGGGTATCTCCTAGTTAGGGCTAAAATCTTGAATATTTGGCTAGAGAAAGATGATTGTATTTTTCATGATAAATACTCTCCATGTTTTTCAATTATTGGTGAAATAATTTACATGTTTTTTACATGAATGATAGCATCTCGCCAAATGCAAACAGAAGCCGGTTGAAAAACTCAATTGAGTAGCCTGCGCTAGCAAAGCAGAGTTTAGAATTCTTGGGATAATATATAGAACCAAGTAATTGAGAAAATGATAGATCACGAAGGAGCTAGCACATCAAGTCTACTTCTAGTTCTTCCTCGAGTCTAAGATCTTTCTTTCTTTCATTTTTATTTATTTTTTTTCTTTTCTTATCTTTGTTTTTTTTTCATGTAGTTTTTTTTTTTCTTTTTTTCTTTTTTTCTAAACCTTTAATGTTATTATTGTTTTATAATCCCCATTCTAGTGGATTGTGTTTGGTTTTGTTCTTGTTTTATTGTGTCAACTTTTTCTTCAACAACAAATGATTGTTGTTTATCCACTTATAAAAATAATAATAATAAATAAATAAATATAATAATAATAATAATTTTTAATTGCAATTAACATATGATCTAGAGAAATATGGCATTCGCTAAGGTCCAAGTGATGGCCGATCCATATTATTATCAGATTAAAGCTTGAGTGCACGGATATCTACCAAAATGAAAAAGCTCCATCCTGCGAAACCCCTGCTGAAAACCCCGCCGAAACCCCCTGATCTGAACCCTTTCTCTACTACCTTGCCAGGAGTTTCCTGGTCTAAGGTTGTGAGCTCCTCCTCTCCTGCTCCTGCTTTTGAAAATCCCCTCCACCTTCAGAAACCCCACTTTGACCGTCTAAAAAACTCTGTCAAATCTTGCATCACAATTGATCGTGATCAATGGCACTCGGCCAGGGATTCAATGCAAACTGTGCTCTACGCCAAATTTCTGGGAAAATCTCTCCCTCTTGACCAAGCTAAGCTGGCTTTGTCTGATGCTTGGAAGGGACTTGGTGATTTTTCTATTTCCGATCTTCCAAATGGGTTCTACTTTGTTCGTTGTAGTTCTCTTGATATGCAGGCTAAACTCCTCTGGGACGGACCTTGGACCGTTGATGGGCGTATCCTTCAGCTCTTTGAATGGAGGGAATCTTTCCAGCCTGCATTTGAGAAACTTTCAATTGCAGCTATCTGGATCCAGCTTCATCATGTCCCTATTGAACTTTGGAAGGGCGAAATTCTGGATGTCATTGCCTCTCATTTTGGAAGGGTTCTCAAAATTGATGAGCACACTCTTCAACTCTCTCGCTCAAAATTTGCTCGTATTTGTGTAGAAATTGACCGGATCTCCCTTGCGAAGGGGACATGGGTTAAAGTATGGTGAAAAATTCGCTCTTCATTATTGCTTTATATGAAAAATTGCCCGTCTTGCTTCGATTGTAGTCGTGTTGGTCATGGTGACTCAAGCTGCACCTTTATTAGCTGTCGAAAATAGCGTGATCTACAACCGCCTCACTATCTTCCCAGGCGGGAGATGGAGGTTGATGATCTGCAGACTTACGGCGGCAACTCACGAGAGTCGGATCTCAATCTGGTAATATGGTCCGGATCCTCGGCTGAATCGAGTGTTGATTCTCAAACGGTCGGCAAGCGAGACGGCCGTATCGACAGCGTGGGGTCGCGGTGGTTCAAACTCCTTGATCGGACGCCATGTGTTGGGGAGACGATGGCGAGGATCAAACCGCGTGTCACGCGGTTTGGAACCGCCTTATCGCTTCCGACCGTGGCGGTCGCTCGCTTGCCAGCGGTCTTTGTGGTCCACTTCTCGAGCACTTACGCTTTCCGGCGTCTCGGGAAAATAAAAATCCGTTGGTTGATCCAATGGTGTTGTGGGGAGCATCTCTTCATCCGAGGCGGGTGTCGCACCCTCTCTTGAGGTCTGATATTCGACGCCGGTGACCTGTTGATACACCCTTCCCTTTGCTTTCGACTTATCCTTGGCTCCCATTTATAGCGAGCATCATGGCTGGGGTTTCCACCACTCCCTGACAGCCCGTGCCTCCTCTCCCATCATCCACGCCCGCCCCTCCTCCCTCCTCCTTCACGCTCTTCACCAACCTTTCTGCTTCTCTCCTCGGTCCACTTTGAATCATGATCCTAATCACTCCGCTTTTGGTTGACGGGGTAAGCGGCTCCCTCCCCCCTCTCAGCAGAACTCCATATGGGCGACCACAGTGACTCGAGGCTCACTCAGGCTCACGATGACCTCACAGGTCCATTTGAGCCGATGACGTGCTTCTACAAACTATCAAAAGATATAAAGCGGGGCCCTTTCGCGCCCCTCGAGAACAACTCCGCCCTAAAAGTCGGCCTCTACCTCTTAAAACCCTTACTTCTACCCATTCTTCTCCTCTTAGTTTTTCTTATGATTATACTGAACCCAATATTAAGATTCTTTGTTGGAATTATCGGGGTGCTTCTAACCTACGTCTTGTGATCGCATTACGTGACCTCGCTCCGTCGCTGAATCTACTATCATTTTGCCTTGTTGAAACAAAAGCATTCGATCGTTGTTTCGTTTTTGTAGTTCTTTTTGCTACTTTTTAGGAGTAGAGGCTATCCGGCTCGGGGTTTCTCACGGTATCATCGCCCTCTGGTCGGAAACCTTGGGCGAGGTTACTGCGTTGCGGCTACCGCATCCCTCGGCTTTGGTTATCTCTTCTTGGGGCTCCACAGGTCCTTTCGATTGTTATAAGTCACCAAATTTGCATTTAACAAGCTCTTACTGGAATACCCTTGCGGCATCAGCCCAATGCACTACGTCTACTGGATTCTGCGAGGAGATTTCAATGCTATCATATGCGATCTTGACTTCCCAAGGGAAGTTGAGATCTTATTCTTATAAATCCACCTATTTTTAATTCCTTTATTAATAATAATAATCTTGTTGACATTGGGCTTTCGTGAGGCTCTCGCTTTCACACTGGTGCACTAACCAATCTGGGCTTGCACTCGCCGGTGCAGACTTGGACAGATTCCTTGCTAGTCAGCTGATTGGGTGGCCTCTTTTGCTACTATTTCGAATCAACATCTACCTCGCGCGTGCTCAGATCATTCCCCGCTCTTGCTCACTGCCAATCCCTACACTCCCTCTAAAAATTCTGTTTTTCGGTTTGATAATGTTTGGCTTGATTATCACAGTTGTCATGATAACATTATCAAAGCTTTTTCATTCATATCGACATCTCTTCCCCCTTTGCATTCTTTTCACCATTGTAGTCATAATGCTAAACGTAAACATTCTCTCTTGAAGACTGCGGTTTCGTCCAATTGATTCCCGAGATTGCTAACTCGAATTGAAATCAAAGAGGTCTGAGAGCGAGATATCTTATCGCTCTCGACCCTTGGCGATGCTTTGTCTGCGTGTCTCTTGTAGTAGGCTCTCGCGCCTCCTCGCGTCAAAACACTATTTTGCTCGGGCTCAGTGCTAAAATGCTTTGGCTGCATGCATGGCGATACTATTACGCTTTCTTCCCAATCAGAGTCAAAAATCCGGCGTCAAGTCCGACTCACTCCATCGAGACTCTAGCGGTATCATCCTTACTTCTAATGATGATCCGAGCATGAATTTCTCGAACTTCTATCGCAATCTGGGACGCCCTCCTCCTCGCTCTCTTTGGATCACGTGTTTTGCCTCCCTTCACGCTGACTTTCCCTCATTGAGTCCGATGACAAGGGACTTTGACTTAGTCAAGCTCGCTCACCAAGGGGAGGTCTTCCGAACCCTTAGGGTCCATGCTGCGAGGTAAGTCTCCTGGTCCGGATGGGTTTAATGTTGAATTTTACATTTTCTATTGGAATATCCTGGGTGAACACATTTTCAATGCCATCTCCCACTTTTTTATGACTGCTAAAATTCCCAATTCCTGGGGTAAAACCTACGTTGCTCTTATTCCCAAAATTGACCATCCTCAAAAAGTTTCTGATTTTCATCCTATTTCTCTTTGCAACGTTTGTTATAAGATTATCACTAAAATTTTAGCTTGAAAGGCTCAAAAAGTTCTCCTAAATTAATTGGCAATGAGCAATTCCCGCTTTCTATGGGTAGGTCTACCTTTGATAATATCCTAGTCGTTCAAGAGATGGCTCACTCTTTGGGAAACGGAGATCTAACCCCCCTAGGATGTTAATCAAGGTAGATATTGAAAAAGCTTTTGATACTGTTGAATGGAATTCTATCCTTGCAACCCTCCGTAGAATGTGCTTTCCTGAGATTTGGATCCGCTGGATTGGGTCTTGTCTATCCTCAGCCTCCTTCTCCTTCCTTATTAATGGCAAACCTAGTGGTTGGATCTCTAGTTCTAGAGGTGTGAGACAGGGAGACCCCATCTCACCTCTTCTATTCCTTCTGGTCACTCAAAATCTTTCTATGATCCTCAATCATGCTCTTCGCATAAACTTCCTCTCCGGGTTTTGACCCCTCTCTACCTAAAAATGTTAATCACCTCATGTTTGCTGACGACTTAATCCTTATTTCCAAGGCTTCTAGAACCTCCGCTGAAACATTCTTTTTTTGCCTTAATCTCTATGGTTCTCTTATTGGGCAAGGCCGAACCTCAACAAATCATGCAATTTACTCCGCCTAGTTGGTTCAAGATAGCATGTCTCACACTCTATAGCTGCCATTTTAAACATTAAACTTGGGTCTTTCCCTTTTCACTTATTTGGGGAGCCCCGATTGCTCCTTCTCGTCTTTCAATGAATCATTTTTCGAGATTCCGGTCTTTTAAAACGCGCTTCTTCTATCAACAATTGGAACCACAATCATTTATCCCAAGCTAGTCAGTATCATCCTCCTCAATTCTAATATCTTTCTCTTCCCTATTTATTATCTTTCCTTATTCTATATTCCCTACTCGATTCGATTCTATCTCTAAGTTGGCTCAGTAAATTTCTATGGGGTAGGCGAGCACCTGAGATCTGGGTTTCCATTCTATTGGTTGGCACACTCGCCATCCCTTGATAAAAGTCAGGGGCTTAGGGCCTCCGTAATCTTAGAAAGGTCGGACTTGCTCTTCTTGCCAAAACACATTTTTCTATTGCCAACAAGGACGACAAAGGATCCGGGTTTCTATTTTTACTCATAAATATCAAAACTGGCACATTTGGAACAATGTTACATTACCTGGTGTTTCTAGTTTTCACAAAGCTATCTCAAAAACTTTAAATATTCTTAAACCCAACTTTCAGCTTGCTGTTTGTAATCCTGACCTTACCAATGCTTGGGATGATCCCTGGGTCCTGGATCTCCCGCTTAGTCACAAACCAACTTTCTTCAATATTCACTCCATTGATAATCTTTCTGTTAATTCTCTTGTTTCCAATGGCACTTTTAATCGTAGAGCTTGCATTGATTTCTTTGGAACTGATTTGACTCGTATTGTGCTTAATAATGTGGTTTTTGACACTACTGGGAAATATGATTGGGTTTGGGGCCCTTGCTCTAACAATCCTTCTACTGCGGCTGCTGTTTATGGCTTTCTTAATTCTGGGGACCCTCTTCATTGTGCTTGGCCTGGCTGGTCTCGCATCTAGTCTCTTAAGGTTGGCCCAAAAACAAAGGTGTTCCTCTGGAAACTGGCTCATGGAAAACTACCCACTGGGGATTATTTATACAACTTAAACATTGGCCCTGCAACTTTGTGTCACTTCTGTGGCATTCACTCTGAGAATGCAAATCATTTGATCTGGTTATGCCGTTATTCTGCCAGCTGTTGGACCACTATCCTCAGTTGGTTAGGCATCCATCACCTGTCTTCTTCGCAGCTTGCAAATGGCTCTTGGCTCACCTCTGACTTCCCTCTTCACATTAATGCTTTGTTTGCCAGAGCCATTATTGCAACTACTGCTTGGCAAACTGCGATTGCCGGATGTTTCCTAGTCTTCAGCCATCAACCCCAAATTTCAACCGAATCCCCATTTGGCATCGGGCTAGAGTGCTTGACTACTTCAATGCTAATGCTTTGCTTGGCATGAAAACTTTCATTTCCTCTCGCAGGCCCAGTTATTCCATTATTGTCAACACCGATCGCTTGGGATGCTTTGTCGGTATGGTTGGCTATGGATTTATCATTTATACTAATCAAATGTTTGTCGCTGGGCTAGTGCTGTCAGTGACTCGCTCCGCTCATCTCCCTTGAAGCCGATTGCGAGCCATTCTTGCGTGCTTTAGAATCTTTGTTCCGCCAACAATCTGGATTCCTTCCACGCTTTCTTCTCGATTGTTGTCGTGCCATCCCGACTTGTTAACAACTTCAATAACCTCATCGCTTGGGAGACTCTCGACCGTAGCCATCGAACTATCAATTGCTTTGCCAACTCCTAGGAAGACTTCTCCTTTGACTTACGTCCCTCGCGACCTCAACTTTGTTCTCGATCGGCTTGCCCACTTTGGCCTTGCAAACTCTCAAGTTCCTCCCTTTTGCTCATGGTCGCGACCGGCCCTCGTTAGTCTCGAAGATTTATGCTTTCGGCTTCCCACCTTTCCTTCTAAGCTTGTTTTTGTTTTTCCTTAGCTACTTGTAGCTCTTCTTTGCCAAAAAAAAAAGCTTGAGTGCACTTGTATTATTGCATTGTCGAAAGAGGAACGCCAAACCAAATAAAAACAAAAATAGAAAAATTTTTTTATTTGAAAAAAACAAACATTGATCCTTATAAACCTATGCCACTGTAGATATTTTAACTAATATATAATATATTTTATGTGATTTATTTACTTTATCTAAAAAAACACTTGTTAGCTAAAATATATCAAACTTTTACCTTAATATGGTTTTTCTTAAAACAAATTTTCAAAATCAAAATTATTAGACCAATTTATTATTGATTAAATTATGTAATTTTTGTGATATATTTGTTTTTTCCTGTTATAAATATTAGGGTAAGAAATCAATAGAAATTAACATAATTTGTCATATATAAATATATATATATATATATTAACTTCAGGGAAAAATAGAATAAAAGAAATTTGAAGGGTTTATTTGAAATTTATGAGAAACTCGCGCACAAGTCTGTGCCTCTTCGCATCTTCCCTTCTCGTTTACTTCGGCCGGGAAGCACAGCGTCATCCTCTCGGCACTCTGTGAGTGATTTCATCTCTCAATGCCCAATTTCTCTCTCTCTTTTACTCAAAGATCATAGCTTTAGGATCCGTAAAACTAGTTTTTCTTTGCTAAAATTCCTTCACCATTGTTGCGAAGATGAAGGTGATGATATATAAAGCGTTTTGAATCGGATTGTATACATTCTTTGTAGTTTTTGATTGTGAATTCTCTGTATTGATATGATGAAGTCTGTTTACGATTGTTTCGTGAGATTATGTTAATTTCCAATGCTGATATGCCGATTTAGTTGTGTATATGGGGTATTCGTCAGACAAGCATTGTGGCTTGTCATTGATCTTTTCGCAATTTTGAGATGAATCTTAGGGTTTCATAATGAGTACAATGAGAAAAGTTTGTGTTTTTAAGGACTTATATATTAAATTTTGACATTGATAAATGTTGGAATTGGAAAGGTGCTTTATAGTAGTTTTCTAGTTCATTTTTGCATTTCTTGGTATTAAGGAAGTTGTTTCATACTTGGATTTCCTTTTTCTGTTATGAGAAACGGAGAGTCAGACACTTTAGTAGTAAAATTGTAACTTTTGACTTCTTTTAAGGTTGGTTTGAGAGTTATGTGTTAATGCAGTCATAATAGCAAGTGGAAATTTTGTCTGTTGTCCTTTCATCAATCTCCTATTTAGCCAATTAAAAGTTACCAGAGTTAATTTTCAGCAATGTCCTTTTCCTTTATATATCAAACATAAAAAGCTTTATGTTGTGTGGCTTTTTTAATCTCTCACCTTTATTGGTATATATAAAACATTTCAAGTTATCCATCCATTCACTAACTATAAGAAACTGAGTTCCCTTCATTGCTGATTAAGTAAAACTTTGCTCAGATATCCACAAAAATTAACTAGTAATGCTAATTTTACATTAGTTCATCATTAACTAATTTTAACTTTGATATTAGATCAGGATTAACTATCAAATTTTTAGAAGCCTCAGGTGTTTCCTCACTTTCCTGAATCATGGTTTTGGAATTTTGGATTTCACTGTCATGTGATTATCAACCAGCAATTAAAATTTTCTTGGCCACTTTATGTTTTTGGATATTTCTTCTTACTTTATCCTTTCTTAGCAATTTATATTCCTACTGCCCTCCGCCCATTTTTAGTTAGTCGTGCAAAGATTTCAAGGCTATATGATACAAATAGCAAGATGGTTTCAATTGTGTTTTCCCCGGCAAAGACTGCAATTTCAAAACTAGGTATCTCTTGGGCTTTTCTTTATATGCATCTTTTGTATCTCTTCTTTTCAAGTATGCTCAATAAACAATTTCCTGTCAAAGATCACTTAAAGAAACTTGACATTGTCCCTTCTTATGGTCCTGCATGCAATGCTGATAAATATAGAGGGCGCTAATTACTAGTATCAAATTATTTCTACATGCTGCGGCTTGAATAAGTGAGCCTCATGAGAAATATCTAGTAAACCATTTCCACCCACATTCACCTAAAATTTCATGTTGAATAGTACATGAATCTTACCCATAGAATGCATTAAAATTCATTTTAGAGACTGGCTGGTGTGACAGGTAAGAGAAGGTGATCAGATTTTACATATATCCTCTTATGGAAATGCGTAGTAGTGTAAACCACCTCCATCTCGTTCCATTTCCTTTCTGTCATCTATCAGATGATAAATTCAGTTCTTTACAGTTCGGTACTGGGCCAAATGTATCATTAGGTGATACCAAACATCCAGTCTCTTCATTGAAGATGGTTGTTAGATTGAGCTCATGTTTTGGGTTGTAACTGTTGAATTAAATAGCAGATGCTACCTTATCAAGAATGTTTCATCAAGCTTGGAAATTTTCATTGATTTCTTATTGTACATTTATTATTTTCTTTTATTCGAGCAAACAATTTTATTGAAACAAGGCAATTGACTTGGGCAGACCCAAATATGTCCACTCCTATCAACCTTGCTTCCACATGTTCAGCATTCTTAATTGTGTCTTAAGCATTGGAATGCAAGCATAATTTTCCACATCACCTGGCTTCTCTCTTTATCATGACTATTTGCTATTTTTTCACATTATATACCTTTTCTTTTGCTGCCTTTCTTTTAAAGATATCACAGTGATGGTCTCATGATCTTATCTTCCGTCATGTGTGGCCGTCATTTATGACTCATAAATGAAATACCTGGTTCACTGAAGTATTGTACATGATATGCATATAACAGAACTTGCTGTCTTCACAAGATTGGTATCAATCAACCATGTGGTGGGCTGCCCTAGTGGATGTGTTTCACACCCCCATATTTTTGTGTTAGTAGTATAAACTGATTATTAATGTCCTTTATACGCAATTGATGTGAAATTCTTCTTTTTGATTTGTAACAAGTACTATAAGACATGGTCCCTCAGTGTTTTAGCTTTCGTTCTCAATGTTTCTTCATGTACATCCGCTCTGAAATTTCCATGAGGATGTATCCATACATTTTACGTTGTTTTCTTCAGTACTGCATATTAATTGAGGTCTCATATGCCATCTGTTGTAGTTTTCTCCTTATGTGACACCTCTGACATGAAAAGGATGTCACTTTGTTAACTCCTGATTTTTAAGAATGTCTTCCTTATTCATCATTGTTACTAGATGTTTGTTAAAGAGTTTGCATCTGCAAGCACTTTTGAAACCGTTTGCTTGTAAACTCTGCAGTTTTGATGCTCGACAAATTAACCTTTTAGTATTTTTGGGCAAGTAATATCCATGTGATGCATCTTTCTTTATAGACATCTCTAGCATCTTTATGTTAGTCTGATATGTATCTTGTGTTTCAGAAAGCAAGCTACAAGAGAAAGCAATACAGAGAAAAAAAGCTCATGGTTGGTTGCACAACAAACAGAAAAATGCCTTCCACCAATCTGTTGTGCTCCCATCAATAACAATACTGATAATCAATCTTAGTTTGGTGTTGATTTTGATTTCTATTTCCCTTTATTTCTCTTATATATATATATATATATATAGATGTAAACAAGCAAGCTTTTGCTGATTTGGATTCTTTTAGCAGGGAGGCAAAGTGTATGGCCCACTAAAGAAATACAAATGGTAGTCTACATCTGAAAGACAATATCAGCACATGAGCAGATGCATGCACAGTGATGGAAGCGATGCTCGCCCCTTCAGAGATGTCAAGCATAAATAGGTTCTCAATAAATCAGGGGGAAAGCTTGTGGATCTTTATGTTTGCAAGGATAGTGACTGAGATCTCAATCTTATTGACATTTGACACCATTATTGCCTATCTTTCCTTGTTGAAAAAAAAAACAGCAGTATAAAATTAGATTTGAGATTTAAGGAAAATTTTGTCTTAATTATTTTCCTAAACTTTTTTTTTTCTTTTATGTTGTCAGGATTACAACAGAGAGAGAATCATGGGCATCATCAGTTAGCCATGCATTAAACCAGAGTTTTGATGGAGTCCAAAGGTATTAAATTGTGTTACATGCTTTTATCACTCTTTAATGATCTCTTCCTTCTTTTCCATAATTTCACATGTTTGTGCCTGGCTTGTCAGCCCCTTCTCACCTTTAAGTAACACAGTTGACAAGTCTCTCTCTCTCTCTCTCTCTCTCTCTCTCTTTCTCTATAGAGCACACAGTATAACAGAGAGACACACCCAAACAAGGGCCTCCTTTCTTTTACTCCTTTTTCTTCAGCCATATTAAAGAGGGTTAAGAGAGGGACATAAAAGGAAGGCAGTCTTTTTGGGCTGAAAAAAATCTAAATTAGGACAAGACTGAGGATTAGGAGTGTGTTTAATGGAATTGGGAAAGGAAGGGGCAGATGGGCAGGTAAGTGAGCAATGACCATAAAATCCATCTTATGATTAGTCAAAATGAAAAGATGACCACCATTTCCAAACAAAGCTACGCTAAGCTAAGCTAAGCATATAGACCCACATAGAACCACTACACCTAACACTAATGTCTAATGCTTTATGCTTGTATGCATAAATAAATTAAGAGGTAATGCACCTAATGACTCAGAGAATTATTCAGACGAAAAGGCATCAAAAGGACTAAAAGTGGTTCTAATGGAGGAGTTTAAAATATGTCTCTAAACACGTTAGAATGTATTAATTGTACACATGCTAGCAAAGAATAGGATGGTTTAGATACGTCTTGATACATGCCACCCCACTAACTCTAGACTAATCCCCCTTGACTCTATTCCTTCCCCCCTAATCACCTTCCTTCCTTTTTTTTCTTTTTTCCTATCCTCCCAATTTTATGTCCTTGGCTCCACTCTTCACTTTACTTAATTAATCATCTCCTTAATCAACTCCTTTAGCTACTAATCCTCATAATTATATCAGTCTTATGAATATCTTTCACTTCTCCATCTCCTTGCACTTGGTCAAGCCTGTCCATGACCAGAGTAGAAGAAAAGATGTCTCTACTTATCCTTAAAAAAAATTCCTAGGTTACCCTCTTCCTCATTTCTTCTCCCTCCCTTCCCTTCCCTTCCCTTCTCTCTCTCTCTAGTGTCCCATGAGTTGTTGTTGTTATTGTTGTTGTTGTTGTAGTAGCAGTAGTGGCAATAGTACTACTAGTTCTTCTCTTCTTCATCTCTTATATTCTCTAAGAATAATAAGGCACATGAGCAGCAGCAAGAGCCCAAAAAGCAGGAATTATTTAGCTTCTCCCCAGTTCCCCACTTCCATTTCCCACAACAAATAACAAACAACAAACACCCTTCTTACTTAACTCCCAACTTTTTTTAAACACTCTTTCCCTGAATGCGCCGTCGTCGCCGGGGAATGACTCGTACTGACGAGTGACACACACACACACACACACACCCCCACCATGGCCACGGCCAACGCCAGCACCACCGTCACCGCCACCGCCACCGCCACCACCACCACTACCACTACCTCGGCCGAGGACGCTACAGCGAGAGCCGCAACTAAGAGGTACGAAGGCTTAGTGACTGTGCGTACCAAGGCGATCAAAGGGAAAGGAGCCTGGTACTGGGCGCACTTAGAGCCCATCTTGATTTCCAGCACCGACACCGGTCTCCCTAAGGCTGTCAAACTTCGTTGCGCGCTGTGCGACGCCTTGTTCTCCGCTTCCAACCCTTCTCGTACTGCTTCTGAACATCTCAAGCGTGGCACTTGCCCCAACTTCTCTACTTCCTCTTCCTCCCCTTCTCCTCATCCGAGACCTATCTCTTCTCTCCCTCCCCCTCCGCCTCCTCATCCTCCTCCTCCTCGCTCTTCTTCCCCTCAACCTCCACCTTCTTCCCGTAAGCGCTCCGCCTCCGCAGCTGCTGCCTCCGCCTCTTCTCCTCCTTTCCACATACCCACTCTTGCCCTTGTTGATCCTTCTGCTTATTCTTCAGCTCCACCACCTCCTCCTCAGCAGCAACAGCAGCTTGTCCTCTCTGGCGGGAAGGAAGACCTGGGCGCTCTCGCCATGCTTGAAGACAGCGTGAAGAAGCTCAAGAGTCCCAAGGCTTCTCCTGGTCCGGCACTCACTAAGCCGCAGGTGGACACCGCCATGGCTTTGCTTGCTGATTGGGTTTATGAGTCTTGTGGTGCTGTTTCCATGGCGGCTTTCTCCAACCCCAAGGTTCGATCTTTTTTCCACCAGGTCGGTCTCCCTCCTTTCTCCCCTCGCGACCTCGCCGGCCCACGCCTTGATTCTCGTTTCGAAGACGTCCGTGCCGATTCCGACGTCCGTATCCGCGATGCACGCTTCTTCCAGCTCGCCTCTCAAGGCTGGAAAAGTACTGACTCTATTGTCACCCTCGCCGCCAACCTCCCCAATGGCACGACCGTGTTCCGCAACTCTGTGTTCTCCCATGGCGGCCGCGTGCCGTCCAAGTATGCTGAGGATATTCTCTGGGAGGCCATCGCTGACCTCTGCTCCGGCGGCCCGCTCCAGCACTGTGTGGGTATTGTCGCCGACCGGTTCAAGAACAAGGCGCTCCGAGACCTTGAGAACCGGCATCAATGGATGATCAACCTCCCTTGCCAGCTCCAAGCTTTCCGCAACCTCGTCAAGGACTTCGCCCGTGACCTCCCACTTTTCCCCTCCGTCACCACCAACTGCTCCAAGCTCGCCATCTTCTTCAACTCCAACTCTCCTGCAAGAGCTCTCCTCCACAAGTACCAACTCCAAGAGCTCGACCACTCCGGCCTCCTCCGCACCCCTCCCCTATCCGAACCCGCCGCCAACTTCGACCCCATAATGCTCCAGGACGTAATGGCCAACGCCCGCCCACTCCAATCCGTCGTCCACGACGACGACTACAAAGCATCCTGCCATGATGATTCCGATGCCCAACAAATGGCAGAGATCATCAGGGACATGAGTTTCTGGAACGAGTTAGAAGCTGCTGTGTCACTCGTCAAGCTCGTGAACTCCATGGCCACGGAGATGGAGGCTGAGAGGCCACTGGTCGGGCAATGCCTGCCACTCTGGGATGAACTCCGTTCCAAGGTCAGGGAATGGTGCTCCAAGTTTGGTGTTGATCAGGGTTTTGCAGACAAGGTGCTCGACAAAAGGTTTAAGAAGAATTACCACCCTGCTTGGTCGGCTGCTTACATACTTGATCCATTGTATTTGTTGAAGGACACAAGTGGGAAGTATCTCCCACCGTTCAAGTACCTATCGCCGGAGCAGGAGAAGGATGTCGATAAGCTAATCACTCGGCTCGTCTTAAGGGAGGAAGCTCACATTGCCCTCATGGAACTCATGAAGTGGAGGTCCGAAGGATTGGACCCTTTGTATGCTCAGGCAGTGCAGGTGAAACAGCTCGATCCGATGACCGGGAAGATGAGGATTGCCAATCCTCAGAGTAGTAGGTTGGTGTGGGAGACGTATATGAGTGAATTCAAGTCGCTCGGGAAGGTGGCTGCTCGGCTTATATTCCTACATGCCACTTCTACTGGATTCAAATGCAATACGACCATGCTCCGATGGGCTACCGCTCGTGGGCGATCGAGGGCGGCCATGGACCGTGCGCAAAAGATGATTTTTATTGCTGCCAATGCAAAGTTAGAAAGACGAGATTTCTTGAATGAGGAGGAGAAGGATGCGGAGCTCTTCTTTGGCTCCGGCCCTGAAGATGATGTGCTCAATGAGGCCTTTGTGGATGCCTCCTCAGTGTAACATTTTCATTTTTAATTTTAATTTGATTTTTTTTCTTTCCCATTTCTTGCGTTTTGTAGGATTGGATTTGTAGGATTGCCTGAATTCTTTCCACAAATTCTTCTCTTTGGTACTACTACCCTTTGTTGTTGTTCTTCTTGTTGTTGCCGCTGCTGCTGTGTTGATGTTGCTGTTGCTGCTGCTGCTGCTGCTGTTGTTCTTACTTGCTCAGCTCTTGATTTTGGTGGGGATGAGGAGTAGGAGCATGAGATTGATTGACATTATCTTTCAATTATGATTAATTTCAGTGAAGAAGAAGAAGAAGGAGGAGGAGGAAGGGATGTATAAGCTTCTGTATTATCATTCTTCTTGTTCATATTGATAGCATTGTCAGATGAGATGAGAATCAGGAAGACTTGATGTTTGTAGTAGCATTTGGATTCTCAGTGAAATAATATGTATGTACATTTTGATGATGATCAATCAAAAAACTTGAATTCAAGATAGTTTACATGCTTCATCTTTGCCAACATCTAAACTGCACTAATATTGTTGAGTTTCATTGATCATCATCATCATCATCATCATGATCATCATCATGGATCGCTTTCATGTGTTTTGTGTTTGATTTGATAGAAAAAACAATAAAAAGAAAAAAAGAGAGACGTCAAACAGAACTCGCTGGAGTGGCTGTCAATCTACTTGTCTCAGACAACAAGCACTCATATGGTCTCAAATCAAAACTTTGAATTTGATCAACTGAACAGGGAGGACATAGACTTTGATAGATTGAAACTTGAAAGGATGATGGATTGGTGAAGAGTGAGAGAAAGAGAGAGAGAGAGAGAGAGAGAGAGAGAGTCTTTTCCACATTCTTTTACTAAAAGAGGGGGTTGCTGCTAGTGAGTTTTGAGCAACATTGCCTGGCCACTGCCCATCAACTGTCCACATCCATCAACCTGCACTTTCATTTCTCACACTCTCAGTCACACACTTGTGTCCAAAGTCCACCATTCAAAATCCACATCTTTGATTGGAGACTAGTGAGAGTTTAGCAAAAGCCATGGCCATTGCCAACCTCGGAGAACATTCATCATTTTGAAAGCATTGTTTCACCGGTTATCTTTCTTCTTTCTTCATTCTTTAGTCTTCTTCTTCTTCTTCTTCTTTTTTATCTGAGTATTTCATGAAGGCCCCCACCATTGAAAAGAAAGAAAGAAAGAAAGAAAGAAAGAAAGAGAGAAAGAGAAAGAAAGAAGCTTTCTTTCCCATCAGGTCTTAGTGTCTGAGAGGGTCTCAAAAGCTCATATTGTTGTTGTTGTTGTTGTTAAGGACTTTGGCCTTGTGAACTTGTCGGCAAAGATGCTAAGACAACGATACGCCAACGAGCTAACTCCCAACGACATCCTCTTTTTTTTACATATTGTCTCTTTGATCTTTAACAATTTAATTTCCCTTTTTTTCTTTTTTCCAATTACTATTCTTATATATATATATATCATAATAATAATAATATGTATATTTATATGTATAGTTGTATGCGTGGAAGAACAATATCCATTCACGTAAAAATTTGGTAGCAAATAGTGCATGTATTTGTTTAATATATAATATACAATATACAATATATATATATATATATATATAGAGTTGAAGAAGAGATATGCATGAAAAAGAGTGGAGTAGTGGAATCTTTTCAAAGAGGGTGTGTGTTAGGGAAAAGTATTAACAACAGCAATGCCATCATTTGAGTTTGGATGGTTCATGCTTTGCTTCTTAAACATCTTTTCTTTAACCAAGTTATGATGCCTATTATGGAATGGAAAACCAACCCTTTCTCTCATTCTCTCTCTATATATCAAATTAAGAAGAGTGTGTGCATGGCATGGACCATCATCAATGGAGGCATATAACATACAACATGAGTCATGAGTGAGTACTTTTTGCATGTTTATAATTAGTGTGCCAAATGGGTTCATTTTTTTTTTTAACAAATAAGTTACAAGCGCCCCCATTTAAAATGGGTTCAATTTTAAGTTTTAACTTAATAAAATAAATTTTAAAAATTAATATATTATATTTTTGTTGATAGTTATATTTTAAATATTCGATTTAATGCTTTTAATGAAAGAAGATAATTTTATAAAATTATAAAAATAAATCTCAGCTAAAAAAGACAAAAATCAAAAATATATTTATATATATGAAACTATCATCTTTATTGATATATATATAATTAATAATAGATGATTTATAAAAAAAAAATATTAGAAATCTAAATTAAAAATAAATTTAATATGTCCTAAAAACATTAGTATATATCCAATTTTAATTTTCTAAATTAAACTGACTGATAAAACAACAGATCATGTGAATTGAACTAATTCATTTAGTACTTCAGAAATCAAAATAAATATATTTTATTTAAAAAGTAAAAGTAAAAAGTAAAATCGAAGAATTTACCACAACTTGCTACAAACCAAATATTTTAAAATGTTTATTATGCAATATAAAAAATATATAGCATTATTTGGTTGGTTAATAACTTAATAATAAGAGAAAGCAAATTAAATGGAGACCATGATTTCACTGAAGCCCATTGAAGTGACTAATATGCACTTGGGTGGGAGACACAGTGCTTCCTGTCGGCAAGGGAGCTATGCAATATTGTTGACTTCCCACCAAACTTGGATTTACTTTTTTCACCCTTTTTTAAAAATCATCTTACTTAATCTCTACATATTTATGTACAAATATATAATACATTTATTAATTAAAATATATTTATATAGAAAAAGATGATGATAATGATGATTATGATGATTAATTTGGGTAATTTGAATATCATAACTTTGTTGGAGGAAAAATAATTAAGAGTCTCTAATATATGGGACCCTTTTTACTCACCTTTTTCAGCTAACATTGTTATTATACTTCCTTACCTTTTGGACCTTTTGTTACTTGGTTTCTCTATAAATTTATTTCTTCTTTCTTATCTTTATTATTGGTACTAGTGATGGGGTAGGGTGGTAGGGGGGGTGGTTCACTTTCTTGGTTAAGTATGGCTTGTGTTTGGTTTGATGTGGGGGGTTCACTTGCATGGAATTAGTAATCACATTCATGTTGAAATTTATAACCTAACCTACACCATAGCATGTATTTGGAGAAAAGAGATATATAGAGACATAAAAGGAGAGGGAAGGGTGTCTCTTTCATTAGGACATTTCTTTGTTGATTTGAAAGATGATGGAGCTAAAAGTCCAATATGTATTATTATTATTATTATTATTATTATTATTATTATTATTATTATTGTGTGCTATACCAACTTCAGACCTAAACATTTATTTTTGGTGTATTTTTACAATATTATTTTTTACTCATTGCATTTATCATTCTATTCCTTGAAAATATAATTAAATCTTGCCTGAAGTTGGTTTGTTTATATATGTCTATATCTATATCTATTAATTCTAATATTTTTTTTTAATAATTTATACGGCTCTGAAATTATTTTATTTGTAAAAATAATCTTAAGTTTGTTTTTTAATTTTTGAAATAATATATAATTTTTTTAATACATGTTCAGTGTTTTAAATGCCGAATAACAAATTAAATATTTCAATAAGATAAGTCGTAAACCATCAACATCATCAACAGTAAAGAGATACCTCTAAGTCCTGCGTTTAATGTCCTTGTGGGCTCTATATAATTTATTATTTAATAAAAATAATTAAAACAATTTTTTGATACAATTTCACTTGGGGCATCATTTTTACTTTTTTTTTTACTTAAAATAATGAAGCAACCCATTTCTAAAAAAATAATAAAAAACTTGACAAAAAAAAGCTTTCTCTTTTATGTTATATAAATAAATATATTTTTTTCAAATATATATGATGTATTCACAAGTTTCCCATTTTGAAAACAATAAATTTAAACTTAGCATGAATGTGATGCAAAGGGGTTTGAAACAATTTCCAATGTGATGAGTCCCAATTCACATTAAAAGTGAATTGCATAAATAATTAAATATCAATGAAGGAAAATTGTGTAGACATTCTTTGAACTATTTGAAATTTGTTTAAGCTCATAGCTTTCTTGACTAACTAAAAGTTTGATGGGGAATGGTGCATCCTTTTGTGGCTCCATCTCTTTTATTTTATTATTCACAACTTTGTACATTCTTCCTATTTTTAGTAACCATATATTTTTTAACTAAAAGAAGAACATGTGACTCTAAAAAGCATAAGTTTTAATATCACTAACACCACCTCCATAATGAATGCTTCAAAGTTTTCTTTTTTTTTAAAAAAAAAATTATCAATATAATATTAACTCAAAGATCTATGTATAAGTGCCAACATTGGGTTGGCCCAACATTGAAGGCATTTATTTTTCACGACATAGTTGAAAGTTCAATTTTTACCTAATTCATAATGAGTAAAGTTATCAGTGTGTATGGATGGTACAGGTACCTCGTGCATAGAACGAGAGTTTATGATATATTCAAAGCAGACTTGTCTATGTGATTTGTCCACATATTAATATATATATACATGTATTAATGTAAAGGCTTGTGAGATAAGTGCAAAGATGGTTTAAAGCTAATTTCATTTTATTATTACTTTTGAAAGAGTGGTTGACGGAAAACAAACTTGATTAATAAGCAAGTATTCATTCTACCGGTAAGTACTCTTTTTTTTTATTATTGTATGCCTTATATTTTATTGATAAAGTTTGATGGGAAATGGTGTATGCTTTTGTGGCCCAGATTTTATAATGAAAACTTTGTAGATTGTTCCCATATCTAGTAAGTATACTTTTTTGTTTTACTGGAAAGAGAAACATGTGGCTCTAAAAAGCAGAGATTTTTAATATAGACAGAAGTATGTGTGGCTATAATTTCACTTGTACTATTACAATTTTAAAACTTAATACTCAATTTAATATAATATATTTTTTTAATTCCATAACTGTATACACATATGTGATCATGTGGAAAAACATTGTAGTAAATATTTCATTCGAGATGTACTTACTATAATATAAGATATTATATTCTTAATTTTAAAAATATTTTTACTCTTAAATTTTTTTTAAAAAAAAACTTTAAACACACAAACTTTTTGATTTATTGACACTCAGTTTTTTTTATATAAAATATTTTTTAAAAAAAATTAAACTTTAATTTACATATAATAAAAACACAAGTACGTTGAAAGATTAATTTCACATTTATATACATTCAATACAAAATTTATTCACATCATGTCTTAAAAAAACACACTTATTTGGAACTTAAAATTGTTTTTTTCAAAACAAATAAAAATGAGAATGATGGAAAATACTTTCAAAATAAAATGATTCAAAGAACTATATATATAATATTAAAACAAATAATATACAATAAATTTAAGTGGTCCTTCACTCATTATGATTGGGAAGTCAATTGAGCACGTGAGAGCCATCCGTTTCAGAAGATTAATCAAAACCATTGTCTAGTTTTTCATCCGAGAATATTTAAATATGTGGGGACCTTATTACTATTATTGTTATTATTGTTATTTATATTTATATTAATCATTATTAAATATTAAATATTTAATATATTTAATATTTATTTTAATATAAGATGAAAAAAAAAGAGCAAGTAGCTCATCTTGGAACAGGACCACAGCACCACTTTTCGATGAGTTCCGTACATCGAATCTCGGTTTTTCTATTTTT
Source organism: Dioscorea cayenensis subsp. rotundata (assembly GCF_009730915.1). Lineage (NCBI taxonomy): Eukaryota > Viridiplantae > Streptophyta > Magnoliopsida > Dioscoreales > Dioscoreaceae > Dioscorea > Dioscorea cayenensis. The sequence continues at coordinate 20,702,464 of NC_052484.1, read as the reverse complement.
AGTTATGTTCACATTTTATTCTCAAAAGTTCAAACTGAAAACAAACCCTCAACGGACATTTTATTATTCTTAATTGTTTTTTTATGAATATAATATTTATTTAAAAAAACATAATAAAAATGGGAAACATGACTACTGCCTTTTACACGTTGGCAAGAGTTTGATGTAAACTATTATTTATATACTATATATATATATATATGATGAGTTGATATAATATTTGATAAAAAAAATTAGTAGAATTTGTTTGTTTTATAATTAATATGATATGATGTTAATATGAACATAGATAAAAAATTATATTGAATAATTATTTCAACGTATATGTACTTTTATATAATGTGAGCTAAGATTCGAACGCTCTTCTGAATAAAGACATAAATATTTTATATAAAAATCTAGTATTATTAATTCAAAAAGTTATCAGTAAAATTAAAAAACATCACTCATTTATTATTGCCTATATTGTGATAAGTCACTATTAATTTTCTTTGTATATATAAAAATATATATAAACAAAATGGAGGACAGACAGCATAATAATAAAGTTAAGTTGATGTGACCATGCAGAATCCAAGCATATCTAATTCATCTCTTTTTATTTAGAATAAACACTGTGCCAATAATTTTAAAAAAACAACACACCTTTAACAACTACAACTACTTCAATTGTTTAATTGTGCCATCTTTCACTCTCATTTTTTTACTAGATTAATCCCATGATAATCTTAATTAATAATTTACAAGCCAAACATCACCTTAATTAATTTTATATTTATCACAAAATTTTGCATTATAAAATAATTAACACTTGTTTTCATGTCTCTTTGAAAAAGTTGATTTTTTTTTATATATTTACAACAAACAATAAATTAATAAACGTCAGGACAAATCAAAAAGCATAATTTTCCCTCTAATATTAATATATATTGTCACTTTGATTTTATAGTTCTTGCGAGTCATCATTGTTCGCACGAGAGTTATGCTGAAAAAAAAAATTTAGATTTTGAAAATAAAATGAGGATTTTATGATATTTTACTGGCAATTAAGAGGCTTTATAAGCAACTCGATTATCTATTAGTTTATTATATAGCTTAAGTTTTGCACTGTTATTAATACATGCAATATGTGTATATATATATATATATTTGAATTGCTGATCTCTAGACATGCCCGAAGGGGCAATACGTAACTTCCA